>NC_138292.1:83802500-83845000 GCF_965601325.2 Salmo salar | reverse complement strand
GAGGAGCAGAGAGGAGGAGAGAGGGATGGAAGGATGGAGGAGAGGGGAGGAGTAGAGAGGAGCAGAGAGGAGGAGAGAGGGATGGAAGGATGGAAGAGAGAGGGGAGGAGTAGAGAGGAGCAGAGAGGAGGAGAGAGGGATGGAAGGATGGAGGAGAGAGGGGAGGAGTAGAGAAGAGCAGAGAGGAGGAGAGAGGGATGGAAGGATGGAAGAGAGAGGGGAGGAGTAGAGAGGAGCAGAGAGGAGGAGAGAGGGATGGAAGAGAGAGGGGAGGAGCAGAGAGGAGGAGAAGAGTAATATTATCATGCTCTTTGATTGTTTTTGGTTGTCATTTATGTACAGTAGACAACAACATTGTCAAGTTAATGTAATTACATTGTCAATAATACTATCAGATGGGGGGTGTGGCCAGAGGTTCTGACATTAAAGGTTAAAGGTGAAGAAGCTCCGCCCACTCACCGGCTGGCCAATCCGGTCCAGGTTATCCAAGAAGTATTTCACCGACTCACTCTGTAGACAGGAAGAGACAACAGTCTATTTGATTTAATGAAACTTTTTATTCCATTGTTTCCATTGGACACAACAAGCTGAAAGCAAAGCTCAAGCACACGTTTTTGAAAGTATTTGCTATATATTTCAACCACACACACAACAAACACTCTTCCCACTGGGCAAAGACGTCAATTAAACGTCTATTTCACGTTGGTTCAATGTAATTTCATTGAAATTACGTGGAAACGACGTTAATTCAACCAGTGTGTCCAGTGGGCTGACACAGAGGCTTCTAGAATGCTCTACAATGTTCAAACAAACAAAACTGATCATTAAACTCAACCCTGACACGGACAGAGGGATGGAGGGAGGGAGGGAGGGAAAGAGAGAGAGAGGGGGGACAGAAAGAGAGAGGGACAGTAAGAGAGAGAGAGAGGGACAGAGGGGGAGGAAAAGGGAGAAAGGAGTAAGAAAGAGAGCAATATTTTCTGATAAAAGTGTGTTGACCCTGTGTTTTGCCTCTAAGAGGGGAACATTACTAAAACAGATCCAGGACCAGCTTATTAATGCGTTCCAGGGGCTCTATGAAGCAATCTCCCAATGCCTCTGAAGGGAACATTACTAAAACAGATCTAGGATCAGCTCTTTAATGCGTTCCAGGAGCTCTATGAAGCAATCTCCCAATGCCTGGATAAGCATTTACGTCATTCAGCAGACACTTTTATCCAAAGTCATTGGTCCATTTTATGAATAGGTGTCCCCAGGCTGTATCAAACCCACGACCCTTGGTCTTACATGCACCACACCGACTGAGCCAAACAGGATGTTTAACATTATTTACTATGATAGTTCAGTCTGGTACATTGCAACCTCAATCACATCCACCACCCCAGGAAACAGCTGTGTGTGTGAAAACAGAGAGAGGGATTAACCAGACAGAGACAGCAACCCCCCTCCCCTCCCTTCCATACACACATAAAACTAGCCCTCGTTCCAAAACTATTCCTCTTTCCAAAACTATTCCTCTTTTGAAACCTATTCCTTGTTCCAAAACTATTCCTTGTTCCAAAACGAATCCTCTTTCCAAAACTATTCCTCTTTCCAAAACTATTCCTCTTTTCAAAACTATTCCTCTTTTGAAACCTATTCCTCGTTCCAAAACTAGTCCTCTTTCCAAAACTATTCCTCTTTCCAAAACTATTCCTCTTTCCAAAACTATTCCAAAACTATTCCTCTTTCCAAAACTATTCCTCTTTCCACTATTCTTCTTTCAATCCGTCTTTCATTCAGTTGATGGGCTCTGGTCTGGTCTTATTGTAAATGTCAGTTTGTCTTCTTCTCCAAATGAGATTCCAACTTGTCTTATAAATGAATAATAATTTGTCACAGAGTCGTGTTCTAAAAGTGACCCCATTGGACGAACGGTCGTGAACCGTTATGTTGCCGTGCCAAACAGGAAACGCGACCCCATGACCCAATGGCTGACCTGTGATGTCACCGCCACAGGAAACAAAGTCCGCCAACGTAAGGGGGAGGGGCCAGGAGGGGGGAGAGGGGAATTCCCAGCATTGAGGAGATTAACACAGACTACATACACAGACAGACAGACAGACAGACAGACAGACACACACACACACACACACACACACACACACACACACACACACACACACACACACACACACACACACACACACACACACACACACACACACACACAGACACAGACACACACACTCTAGTCTCACTTTGCCATACCACCAAAATCACGTCGTTGTCACACCTCCCTTGGAGGTCTGGAGAATTTAGTTTTGGTGCAAAAACACAGCGGACAGATTTTGATTAGATGTTAAATTTCTAGACCCCCCCACGCCTGTAGACTTGCTGGGTGCTCACTGATTACCATCCTGGTAGTTGGTGTTGTTGCCTATGCTAGTTTTTCAAGTGCTGCTGACAGGTCTGCGATTTATATTTTATTGAAAGTGAATTACGTTGGTAAAGTCAAAGGCCACAACACGTTCTAAACCGCTCTGGTGACAAACCCTTTTCCTTTTGTGTCCAGTCATCCTGTCCACACGGCCGCTTTGCTACCACTGAAAATATCTTGAAGATTGCCCATTATTTAGTTTCTAAGGACCCATAAAACAGAGGCAGTGGGAGAACATATTCAAGTAAGTAAATACAATTTTTTTATTATTATTATTAACTAGCTAGCTAGCTACAGTAGGCCACTTTGTAGGCTAACTCCACTGAGCTGCTAACTAGCGAGCTAGCTAACTTTACACACTGTTTAGCTAAGTGAATTAAATGTCATCAGCTAGCTAACTTTACACACTGTTTAGCTAAGTGAATTAAATGTCATCAGCTAGCTAACTTTACACACTGTTTAGCTAAGTGAATTAAATGTCATCAGCTAGCTAACTTTACACACTGTTTAGCTAAGTGAATTAAATGTCATCAGCTAGCTAACTTCCTATTACCTAGCTATCTTGACGTAATCATTGTAAAATTAAAAATCAGTCTCCAAATGTATTTTGTAGATAACTGATTCTCCAGTCCCTAGAGGGTTAAACTACGAGGATAGAGAGATAATGGAAACATAATATTCAGTGCCGTCTAATTGGAGTATAATGAAGCCTATTTCTTTGTGATGTAATCTGTCCTCAGCTATGGAAAGCTGTGAGAGCCTGTTGGCAGAGGAAGACAGAGGTCCCAGTGAACGTCCTAAGAGACTAAGGGTATATCCTATACGCCCTGGGTTATATGTGTAGGCCTACGGATGTTTAACAGAATGCTGTTATACAGTTAAACATCCCACACAATGTATTAACCTGTTACATTTGGAGCTGCTGGAGGACTGCTGGCTGTGCAGGGTTCTGTTCCAGCCCAGCAATAACACACCCGATTATCAACTCATCACTTCTAAAGAGTTGATCATCAAGAGTGCTATTTCCTGGGCTGGATCAGAACCCTGCTCAGTCAGTAGATCGGTGGAGCAGGGTCGGTCACCGCTGGATCAGAACCCTGCTCAGCCAGTAGATCGGTGGAGCAGGGTCGGCCACCGCTGGATCAGAACCCTGCTCAGCCAGTAGATCGGTGGAGCAGGGTCGGCCACCGCTGGATCAGAACCCTGCTCAGCCAGTAGATCGGTGGAGCAGGGTCGGCCACCGCTGGATCAGAACCCTGCTCAGCCAGTAGATCGGTGGAGCAGGGTCGGCCACCGCTGGATCAGAACCCTGCTCAGCCAGTAGATCGGTGGAGCAGGGTCGGCCACCGCTGGATCAGAACCCTGCTCAGCCAGTAGATCGGTGGAGCAGGGTCGGCCACCACTGGATCAGAACCCTGCTCAGCCAGTAGATCGGTGGAGCAGGGTCGGTCACCGCTGGATCAGAACCCTGCTCAGCCAGTAGATCGGTGGAACAGGGTCGGTCACCGCTGAAATGGAGTTTTTGTTGTTTTCCTGAAACGCTGTTTTAGTAATAATAACCTACTTGTTGCTAGTCAATGATCTAGTGTTGTTTAGACTAAGATGTCTCATCTTTACATAACAGTTAGCTTATTTCTACATTTTAAAGTGATGATTCTTGTGAAGTGTTTAAACTTGTTTTAACTGTTAAACTAATGACCTGGTGTTGATGTTTATTAATCACAATCCTGAAATAAAGAGAGGAAGGGCTTCTGTCTGTGATGGGTCTGTGTTTCAATAAAGACAGGAAGAGGTTCTGTCTGTAATGGGTCTGTGTTTCAATAAAGAGAGGAAGGGCTTCTGTCTGTAATGGGTCTGTGTTTCAATAAAGAGAGGAAGAGGTTCTGTCTGTAATGGGTCTGTGTTTCAATAAAGAGAGGAAGAGGTTCTGTCTGTAATGGGTCTGTGTTTCAATAAAGAGAGGAAGAGGTTCTGTCTGTAATGGGTCTGTGTTTCAATAAAGAGAGGAAGGGCTTCTGTCTGTAATGGGTCTGTGTTTCAATAAAGAGAGGAAGGGCATCTGTCTGTAATGGGTCTGTGTTTCAATAAAGAGAGGAAGAGGTTCTGTCTGTAATGGGTCTGTGTTTCAATAAAGAGAGGAAGGGCTTCTGTCTGTAATGGGTCTGTGTTTCAATAAAGACAGGAAGAGGTTCTGTCTGTAATGGGTCTGTGTTTCAATAAAGACAGGAAGGGCTTCTGTCTGTAATGGGTCTGTGTTTCAATAAAGAGAGGAAGAGGTTCTGTCTGTAATGGGTCTGTGTTTCAATAAAGAGAGGAAGGGCTTCTGTCTGTAATGGGTCTGTGTTTCAATAAAGAGAGGAAGAGGTTCTGTCTGTAATGGGTCTGTGTTTCAATAAAGAGAGGAAGAGGTTCTGTCTGTAATGGGTCTGTGTTTCAATAAATACAGGAAGGGCTTCTGTCTGTAATGGGTCTGTGTTTCAATAAAGAGAGGAAGGGCTTCTGTCTGTAATGGGTCTGTGTTTCAATAAAGAGAGGGAGAGGTTCTGTCTGTAATGGGTCTGTGATTCAATAAAGAGAGGAAGAGGTTCTGTCTGTAATGGGTCTGTGTTTCAATAAAGAGAGGAAGGGCTTCTGTCTGTAATGGGTCTGTGTTTCAATAAAGAGAGGAAGAGGTTCTGTCTGTAATGGGTCTGTGTTTCAATAAAGAGAGGAAGGGCTTCTGTCTGTAATGGGTCTGTGTTTCAATAAAGAGAGGAAGAGGTTCTGTCTGTAATGGGTCTGTGTTTCAATAAAGAGAGGAAGAGGTTCTGTCTGTAATGGGTCTGTGTTTCAATAAAGAGAGGAAGGGCTTCTGTCTGTAATGGGTCTGTGTTTCAATAAAGAGAGGAAGGGCTTCTGTCTGTAATGGGTCTGTGTTTCAATAAAGAGAGGAAGAGGTTCTGTCTGTAATGGGTCTGTGTTTCAATAAAGAGAGGAAGGGCTTCTGTCTGTAATGGGTCTGTGTTGTATTCTGAAATGAACATAACCTTTTTGTATAGTTGTAAGATCTCCAATGAGTTGTATTTGATTGTCACTCTCTCACTATATCAGCTATGTGTATCCATCGTGCAGCTTCTCATGTAACATCACTAATGCAGCTACAGTCCTACAGTGTGATGGCACTACTGGTCTTTAGGGCATCTGTCATCTGGATCAGAGAATAACTGAACTAACACAACGTTTACATGTTGAGCTCTACGTTCTCCGCTTAAAATCACCCCAGTAGACCAGGTACATGTGGCAAACCATATACCAGATTTTCTACATGCCTTTTAAAGCGACAATATTGCACTTTTTTTGGGGCGATCAGACCAAATTCAGATAGAAATGTAAGTTATAGATCTGTCGTTCTCAAGCAAAAGCAAGTCTAAGTTGCGGTAGATATGTTCTATGTGCTCTATTTCTATGCTCCCTGGTCTAAATTATAGTTGCTTGTTTTTGTCACATAAAAACTGAAATTAGGGAAACTATTAAGAGTTTTAACAACCAGGAAATGGCGGAGCGATTTCTGCATAGTGCCATATTTAAGTGCTGACATATTGTTTCAAATTGTTTAGTTCAAATCCAACCCTTGTAATTTAGGTACAATATGACAGTAAGGAGATGACAGTTAGACTACAGGAGATAAGCATTACAGGTAGCATTTTATGTTATTTAGTTCATTTTAGCAATGTTGCTAACAAAATGATTGCAGTAGTTCCCATAGATAGACAGTACATGGTTGCTCTATGTATCACTGACCCTGGATAAGCTAGACTGGGCTAACACAGCTATCCTTTTAGGTCAATAATATGCTGTTTTTATTATCTTTTGGTTGGATTTATAATCCTGAGAGAAATTGAACTAGCTAGTAGCTAGCTAGTTAGCTATACCTAGGTAGCTTACGAGGTTAGCTGACTTTTCTCCCCAAAAACTCTCATTGTGGCTAGCGACTTGTCCCGCATGCTAGCCTTTACAGCCAAATATCACTTCAGAAACGTCAAAATATTAAATATATTAAATATTGATATGGCCAGTGTTGTAAACCATTTCTTCCTCGTGCTAGGCTTTACAGCCAACTATCAATTCAGAAACGTCAAAATATTAAATATTGATATGTCCAGTGTTGTAAACCATTTCTTCCTTCTTACTGCAGCTTGACAGCTTTAGCTCATCTGGACAAAACAGAGAAATGCTGTGAAAACCAGCGTCCTGTAAACGTTATAAAATGTTTTGTCACCAGTGGTTGTTTAGTTGATATTTTTTTGGCATAAATCTGATGAGCACCTTTGGAGCTCCTCCCAAGCAAGGCACCGGGTTCCCCCCTCCTCCTTAGCTGATTTCTGCCATGGAACTTCCCCAGACTTCCCATTTTAGGGAAGCCTGGTTCACGACGAGGCTACTTACACCCATACCACACACACACTGCTGACTGGAGCTAGAGTGGTGTGACAAATAGCATTATGCATCACTACTGACGCAGAGAGAGAGAGAGAGAGAGAGAGAGAGAGAGAGAGAGAGAGAGAGAGAGACACACACACAGAGAGAGAGAGAGAGAGAGAGAGACAGAGAGAGAGAGAGACAGAGAGTGAGATAGAGAGAGAGAGAGGGAATGAGACAAAAGAGAGTATTTTTTTCTCTGAAGTTCCCATTTCAAAACTAAAATAACTTTATTAGTCGACAGTGAAAATGCTGACAGAGTGTTTTAAGGACTGAGTAAGCAGATGGACTGAGGTTTCCTCTCTATTTCAGGAAGACAGGAAGAGAGGGGGAGGGAGGGAGAGGGAGAGGGAGGGAGGGATGGGGGAGAGAGAGGGAGAGAGAGAGGGGATGAGAGATAGAGAGATGGCATGTTTTTTTGTATATAATTTATGAACCAAGTTAATAAAAGATGTAACATTGTGGGGACGTAAGGAAAAACCAATGACTAAAGCCTGTCACAGCAGATGCATTACAGCTGACCAATCAAAACAGGTTTTTGGTGGGTTAAACCAATCAATGGATAGAACTGGTGTAGTTGTGGTGTGAGTGAGTAAGGCAGCAGGAATGGAACTCCATTCACAGTTTGTATTGGTCAGATTAGAGGCTTTACTACTAGATGAGGTCTGAATAGACTGTGTGTTTGTGGCCCCTCTCTCGCTCTCTCTCTCTCTCTCTCTCTCTCTCTGTCTCTCTCTCTCTCTGTCTCTCTCTGTCTCTGTCGCTCTCTCTCTGTCTCTCTCTCTTTCATTCTGTCTCTCTCTCATTCTCTCTCTCTCTCTCTCTCTCTCCTGGTTGCTACGGGAACCCGGTGTTCTTTTTGAGCGCTTTTGGATTCGACTTGAAGGAGCTCATAACTATCACACACACTAGGGCTGTCCCCGACAACAACAAAAAATCTTGGTCAACCCGAGAGACTTCTTGTTCTTTCGACCAATCGATTGGTCTAAATGTTTTAACTTATTTTTACATATATAGTTAGACACACCCTATGTGTTTGAATAAAAGCAACTACATATGCACAGAGCTTGTCTGATGCTTTAAGCACACTGTTTGATTAAATAATTACGACACACAAATGACTCAACAAAGAGGTTTTATGGTCACGCGGTTTAAAATAAATAAATGACAGTGAGTGTCTGTGTGACTGGTGCTACTACTCTCCTCCCTACTGCAGTGAACAGGCCCCACACCGCAGTACGTGTTTATCTCTGCTGTCTCTCTCCTCCCTACTGCAGTGAACAGGCCCCACACCGCAGTAAGTGTTTATCTCTGCTGTCTCTCTCTCCTCCCTACTGCAGTGAACAGGCCCCACACCGCAGTAAGTGTTTATCTCTGCTCTCTCTCTCCTCCCTACTGCAGTGAACAGGCCCCACACCGCAGTAAGTGTTTATCTCTGCTGTCTCTCTCTTCTCCCTACTGCAGTGAACAGGCCCCACACCGCAGTAAGTGTTTATCTCTGCTGTCTCTCTCTCCCCCCTACTGCAGTGAACAGGCCCCACACCGCAGTAAGTGTTTATCTCTGCTGTCTCTCTCCTCCCTACTGCAGTGAACAGGCCCCACACCGCAGTAAGTGTTTATCTCTGCTGTCTCTCTCTCCCCCCTACTGCAGTGAACAGGCCCCACACCGCAGTAAGTGTTTATCTCTGCTGTCTCTCTCCTTCCTACTGCAGTGAACAGGCCCCACACCGCAGTAAGTGTTTATCTCTGCTGTCTCTCTCTCCTCCCTACTGCAGTGAACAGGCCCCACACCGCAGTAAGTGTTTATCTCTGCTGTCTGTGCTGAAGTGGCACATCCTGTCTTACTTGTTTCTGACTGAAAAGTTCTGTTACCAGAATCCCTCATTTGAAAAACATTCCCTATTCCCTCAACCTCTCTTTACGTATGATGCTTCACACAACAACAAAAACACACACACACACACACCACACACACACACACACACACACACACACACACACACACACACACACACACACACACAACAAAACACACACACACGACAACTTGACCAACATGTATCTTTAAGATAGAGTAAGTGCCTGATTTAGTCCCATCATTCCCTATGGGCACCTTTTAAAGGGAATGTTCCCCTCGTTGGCATTAACAGTAAACGCTGCATATGTCAGCTACATCGTTAATTACCTTTAAATGGCCCATAGCCGACCGCACGATCGGATTGGATCCCGGCCTAACATGATTCTATCTCTTACACATGTGACGTTCTCCAACTTGTTTGTGTGTGTGTGTGTTTGTGTGTGTGTGTTTGTGTGTGTGTGTGTGTGTGTGTGTGTGTGTTTGTGTGTGTGTGTGTTTGTGTGTGTGTGTTTGTGTGTGTGTGTGTGTGTGTTTGTGTGTGTGTGTGTTGCGGGGGGCTGTCAGTCGTTTCTGTTTTCTCTCGCTATCTCTCTACTCCTCCCTTCTCTCCATTTCTCCCAGTCATCCTGTTTCTCTCGATCCCTCTCCCCTCCCCTCCCCCAACCCCATTTCTCTCTCTCGCTCTCTTTTTCTCTGGCTGGGATCCAGAGTTTCCTGGGAAAGCAGGGCTGTGGTGCCCGGAAAAACCTCTCAGAGAGAAAGATAGAGGGGTAGAGAGACAGACAGAGAAAAGGAGAGAGGGAGGGAGAGAATGAGAGGGAGAAAAATAAAGACTTTCATAAACAAAGATAGTAAGAGAGAAAGAGAGAGAGAGGGGTAGAGAGACAGACAGCGAAAAGGAGAGCGGGAGAGAGAGAATGACAGGGAGAAAAATTAAGACTTAAACAAAGATAGTAAGAGAGAAGAAGATGGAAGAAGAGAAAAATACACACAGAGAAAGAGAGAAGCCTGAAAGGCAGCTACAGACTGAGGATTCACTCTGTCTTGTTCTGTTTATCTGAACAGGAACCAAGTTGTCTTCTGTGTATCACGTTAGCATGCTAGCATTATCCACTGTGACTAATGACAAGATTAGCCTCGTTTGCTAACCAAGGTCATTCTCTAAAGTCTTTCTCTCTCCCTCTCTCTTATCTCTCCCTCTCTCAGAGGGAGAGAGTGACCTTTCACCTCCTGAGAGTGGCTCGCATGATATGGCGTCTGGAACTTCCGTTTGGGCACGCATGTGTTCTAGGTGTTCCTAACATGGTAAACATCTGACACTGCAGTATTAGTATTATTACTATTGTTATTATTATTATTATTACTATTATTATTATGATTATTATTATTGTTATTATTAGTGTTATGATTATGATTATGATTGTTATGATTATTATGATTATTATTATGACTATTATTATTGTTATTGTTATTATTACTATTATTATTATTATTATTATTATGATTATTATTGTTATTATTATTATTATGATTATGATTATTATTCTATGTGTGTGGGATTTGTCTATGTCAGAGGAGAGAGAGCTGTAGTGTTCCAGTATGTAATGAAATGTAACAGCAACAAAACCAGCTCTCTCTAGACATCCAGGTTGAATAACAACAAAACAAGCTCTCTCTAGACATCCAGGTTGAATAACAACAAAACCAGCTCTCTCTAGACATCCAGGTTGAATAACAACAAAACCAGCTCTCTCTAGACATCCAGGTTGAATAAGAACAAAACAAGCTCTCTCTAGACATCCAGGTTGAATAACAACAAAACAAACTCTCTCTAGACATCCAGGTTGAATAACAACAAAACAAACTCTCTCTAGACATCCAGGTTGAATAACAACAAAACAAACTCTCTCTAGACATCCAGGTTGAATAACAACAAAACAAACTCTCTCTAGACATCCAGGTTGAATAGCAACAAAACAAACTCTCTCTAGACATCCAGGTTGAATAACAACAAAACAAACTCTCTCTAGACATCCAGGTTGAATAACAACAAAACAAACTCTCTCTAGACATCCAGGTTGAATAACAACAAAACAAGCTCTCTCTAGACATCCAGGTTGAATAACAACAAAACAAGCTCTCTCTAGACATCCAGGTTGAATAACAACAAAACAAACTCTCTCTAGACATCCAGGTTGAATAGCAACAAAACAAACTCTCTCTAGACATCCAGGTTGAATAACAACAAAACAAACTCTCTCTAGACAACCAAGTTGAATAACAACAAAACAAACTCTCTCTAGACATCCAGGTTGAATAGCAACAAAACAAACTCTCTCTAGACATCCAGGTTGAATAACAACAAAACAAGCTCTCTCTAGACATCCAGGTTGAATAGCAACAAAACAAACTCTCTCTAGACATCCAGGTTGAATAACAACAAAACAAACTCTCTCTAGACATCCAGGTTGAATAACAACAAAACAAGCTCTCTCTAGACATCCAGGTTGAATAACAACAAAACAAACTCTCTCTAGACATCCAGGTTGAATAGCAACAAAACAAACTCTCTCTAGACATCCAGGTTGAATAACAACAAAACAAACTCTCTCTAGACAACCAAGTTGAATAACAACAAAACAAACTCTCTCTAGACATCCAGGTTGAATAACAACAAAACAAACTCTCTCTAGACATCCAGGTTGAATAACAACAAAACAAACTCTCTCTAGACATCCAGGTTGAATAACAACAAAACAAACTCTCTCTAGACATCCAGGTTGAATAACAACAAAACAAACTCTCTCTAGACAACCAGGTTGAATAAGAACAAAACAAACTCTCTCTAGACATCCAGGTTGAATAACAACAAAACAAACTCTCTCTAGACATCCAGGTTGAATAAGAACAAAACAAACTCTCTCTAGACATCCAGGTTGAATAACAACAAAACAAGCTCTCTCTAGACATCCAGGTTGAATAACAACAAAACCAGCTCTCTCTAGACATCCAGGTTGAATAACAACAAAACAAACTCTGTCTAGACATCCAGGTTGAATAGCAACAAAACAAACTCTCTCTAGACATCCAGGTTGAATAAGAACAAAACAAACTCTCTCTAGACATCCAGGTTGAATAACAACAAAACAAACTCTCTCTAGACATCCAGGTTGAATAACAACAAAACAAACTCTCTCTAGACAACCAAGTTGAATAGCAACAAAACAAGCTCTCTCTAGACATCCAGGTTGAATAGCAACAAAACAAACTCTCTCTAGACATCCAGGTTGAATAACAACAAAACAAACTCTCTCTAGACATCCAGGTTGAATAACAACAAAACAAGCTCTCTCTAGACATCCAGGTTGAATAACAACAAAACAAACTCTCTCTAGACATCCAGGTTGAATAGCAACAAAACAAACTCTCTCTAGACATCCAGGTTGAATAACAACAAAACAAACTCTCTCTAGACAACCAAGTTGAATAACAACAAAACAAACTCTCTCTAGACATCCAGGTTGAATAACAACAAAACAAGCTCTCTCTAGACAACCAGGTTGAATAACAACAAAACAAAATAGTATCTAGTAATATGTAGATCAGGGAGGTTATTTTTAATGAGGACATTCCGTAAGTGGCTAGCTTGCATCAACTACCTTCATTAAAACCACTGCAAAGGTTTTGCCTGAAAACGATGGTTTCGAATCGCAACGTTCTGTTATGTCTGCTTTGTGATTTGTCGGGAGAGACATATTTTCAGATTTTTCTTTTAGTTGTCCAGTGATTTTTGTTGTTGTTGGTTTGCTTTATGGAGGTACCAAGAGAGTCTGTCTTGATTCCAGACCCTAGTCCCTGCTGTTGCCCTAGGCTGGGGTTTAAGAGGCTAGTCGGGATATGGCCTGAATCCCTCTAAAAACACATCCTCTGCCTTCACCTGCTCTGGTGTACTACTAACCCACATCTCTCCCTTCACCTGCTCTGGTGTACTACTAACCCACATCTCTCCCTTCACCTGCTCTGGTGTACTACTAACCCACATCCTCTCCCTTCACCTGCTCTGGTGTACTACTAACCCACATCTCTCCCTTCACCTGCTCTGGTGTACTACTAACCCACATCTCTCCCTTCACCTGCTCTGGTGTACTACTAACCCACATCTCTCCCTTCACCTGCTCTGGTGTACTACTAACCCACATCTCTCCCTTCACCTGCTCTGGTGTACTACTAACCCACATCTCTCCCTTCACCTGCTCTGGTGTACTACTAACCCACATCCTCTCCCTTCACCTGCTCTGGTGTACTACTAACCCACATCTCTCCCTTCACCTGCTCTGGTGTACTACTAACCCACATCTTCTCCCTTCACCTGCTCTGGTGTACTACTAACCCACATCTCTCCCTTCACCTGCTCTGGTGTACTACTAACCCACATCCTCTCCCTTCACCTGCTCTGGTGTACTACTAACCCACATCTCTCCCTTCACCTGCTCTGGTGTACTACTAACCCACATCTTCTCCCTTCACCTGCTCTGGTGTACTACTAACCCACATCCTCTCCCTTCACCTGCTCTGGTGTACTACTAACCCACATCTCTCCCTTCACCTGCTCTGGTGTACTACTAACCCACATCTCTCCCTTCACCTGCTCTGGTGTACTACTAACCCACATCCTCTCCCTTCACCTGCTCTGGTGTACTACTAACCCACATCTCTCCCTTCACCTGCTCTGGTGTACTACTAACCCACATCTCTCCCTTCACCTGCTCTGGTGTACTACTAACCCACATCCTCTCCCTTCACCTGCTCTGGTGTACTACTAACCCACATCTCTCCCTTCACCTGCTCTGGTGTACTACTAACCCACATCTCTCCCTTCACCTGCTCTGGTGTACTACTAACCCACATCTCTCCCTTCACCTGCTCTGGTGTACTACTAACCCACATCTCTCCCTTCACCTGCTCTAGTGTACTACTAACCCACATCCTCTCCCTTCACCTGCTCTGGTGTACTACTAACCCACATCTCTCCCTTCACCTGCTCTGGTGTACTACTAACCCACATCTCTCCCTTCACCTGCTCTGGTGTACTACTAACCCACATCTCTCCCTTCACCTGCTCTGGTGTACTACTAACCCACATCCTCTCCCTTCACCTGCTCTGGTGTACTACTAACCCACATCTCTCCCTTCACCTGCTCTGGTGTACTACTAACCCACATCTCTCCCTTCACCTGCTCTGGTGTACTACTAACCCACATCTCTCCCTTCACCTGCTCTGGTGTACTACTAACCCACATCTCTCCCTTCACCTGCTCTAGTGTACTACTAACCCACATCCTCTCCCTTCACCTGCTCTGGTGTACTACTAACCCACATCTCTCCCTTCACCTGCTCTGGTGTACTACTAACCCACCTCCTCTCCCTTCACCTGCTCTGGTGTACTACTAACCCACATCCTCTCCCTTCACCTGCTCTGGTGTACTACTAACCCACATCTCAAGAGCTGTCTTTGACTGGGGTTTAAGAGGCTAGTTGGGATACACACTAGGGTTGGACCATATTACAATACACCATGATAAACCAGCCGTCGGCGATGGTGACGCCATCGTGATGTGATAGACTATGGTTTATCCTATTTGTACTTGACTGCAGTAAAGAACGGAGCCTCACAGCACACAGCAGGACAGTACACAGGAGGACAGTATCCAGCAGGACAGTACACAGGAGGACAGTATCCAGCAGGACAGTACACAGGAGGACAGTATCCAGCAGGACAGTACACAGGAGGACAGTATCCAGCAGAACAGTATGCATCAGGACAGTATGCAGCAGGACAGTACACAGGAGGACAGTATCCAGCAGGACAGTATGCATCAGGACAGTACACAGCAGGACAGTACACAGCAGGACAGTACACAGCAGGACAGTATAGAGCAGGACAGTACACAGCAGGACAGTACACAGGAGGACAGTACACAGCAGGACAGTACACAGGAGGACAGTATCCAGCAGGACAGTATGCAGCAGGACAGTACACAGGAGGACAGTATCCAGCAGGAGAGTACACAGGAGGACAGTACACAGCAGGACGGTACACAGGAGGACAGTATCTAGCAGGACAGTACACAGGAGGACAGTATCCAGCAGGACAGTACACAGGAGAACAGTACACAGGAGGACAGTACACAGGAGGACAGTATCCAGCAGGACAGTACACAGCAGGACAGTACACAGCAGGGCAGTACACAGCAGGACAGTACACAGCAGGACAGTAAACAGCAGGACAGTACACAGGAGGACAGTATACAGCAGGACAGTACACAGCAGGACAGCAGGACAGTACACAGCAGGACAGTAGGACAGTACACAGCAGGACAGCAGGACAGTACACAGCAGGACAGCAGGACAGCAGGACATCAGGACAGCAGGACAGTACACAGCAGGACAGCAGGACAGTACACAGCAGGACAGCAGGACAGTACACAGCAGGACAGTAAACAGCAGGACAGCAGGACAGTACACAGCAGGACAGTACACAGCAGGACAGTAAACAGCAGGACAGCAGGACAGTACACAGCAGGACAGTACACAGCAGGACAGCAGGACAGCAGGACAGTACACAGCAGGACAGTACACAGCAGGACAGCAGGACAGTACACAGCAGGACAGTATACAGCAGGACAGTATACAGCAGGACAGTACACAGCAGGACAGCAGGACAGTACACAGCAGGACAGTAGGACAGTACACAGCAGGACAGCAGGACAGTACACAGCAGGACAGCAGGACTGTACACAGCAGGACAGCAGGACATCAGGACAGCAGGACAGTACACAGCAGGACAGCAGGACAGTATACAGCAGGACAGTAAACAGCAGGACAGTATACAGCAGGACCGCAGGACAGTACACAGCAGGACAGTAGGACAGTACACAGCAGGACAGCAGGACAGTACACAGCAGGACAGTAGGACAGTACACAGCAGGACAGTAGGACAGTACACAGCAGGACAGCAGGACAGCAGGACTGTACACAGCAGGACAGCAGGACAGCAGGACGTAGGACAGTACTCAGCAGGACAGCAGGACAGCAGGACTGTACACAGCAGGACAGCAGGACATCAGGACAGCAGGACAGTACACAGCAGGACAGCAGGACAGTACACAGCAGGACAGCAGGACAGTACACAGCAGGACAGTACACAGCAGGACAGCAGGACAGTTGGACAGTACACAGCAGGACAGTACACAGCAGGACAGCAGGACAGCAGGACAGTACACAGCAGGACATCAGGACAGCAGGACAGTACACAGCAGGACAGCTGGACAGTACACAGCAGGACAGCAGGACAGCAGGACAGTACACAGCAGGACAGTACACAGCAGGACAGCAGGACAGCAGGACAGTACACAGCAGGACAGCCGGACAGTACACAGCAGGACAGCAGGACAGTACACAGCAGGACAGCAGGACAGTACACAGCAGGACAGCAGGACAGTACACAGTAGGACATCAGGAATGCAGGACAGTACACAGCAGGACAGCAGGACAGTACACAGCAGGACAGCTGGACAGTACACAGCAGGACAGCAGGACAGTACACAGCAGGACAGCTGGACAGCAGGACAGTACACAGCAGGACAGCTGGACAGCAGGACAGTACACTGCAGGACAGCAGGACAGCAGGACAGTACACAGCAGGACAGCAAGACAGTACACAGCAGGACAGTATACAGCAGGACAGCAGGACAGTACACAGCAGGACAGTATACAGCAGGACAGCAGGACAGTACACAGCAGGACAGCAGGACAGTACACAGCAGGACAGTATACAGCAGGACAGCAGGACAGTACACAGCAGGACAGTATACAGCAGGACAGCAGGACAGTACACAGCAGGACAGCAGGACAGTACACAGCAGGACAGCTGGACAGCAGGACAGTACACAGCAGGACAGCAGGACAGTACACAGCAGGACAGCAGGACAGTACACAGCAGGACAGCAGGACAGTACACAGCAGGACAGCAGGACAGTACACAGCAGGACAGTATACATCAGGACAGCAGGACAGTATACAGCAGGACAGCAGGACAGTACACAGCAGGACAGCAGGACAGTACACAGCAGGACAGTAGGACAGTACACAGCAGGACAGCTGGACAGTACACAGCAGGACAGTACACAGCAGGACAGTACACAGCAGGACATCAGGACAGCAGGACAGTACACAGCAGGACAGTACACAGCAGGACAGCAGGACAGTACACAGCAGGACAGTAGGACAGTACACAGCAGGACAGCAGGACAGTACACAGCAGGACAGCAGGACAGTACACAGCAGGACATCAGGACAGCAGGACAGTACACAGCAGGACAGCAGGACAGTACACAGCAGGACAGCAGGACAGCAGGACTGTACACAGCAGGACAGCAGGACATCAGGACAGCAGGACAGTACACAGCAGGACAGCAGGACAGTACACAGCAGGACAGCAGGACAGTACACAGCAGGACAGTACACAGCAGGACAGCAGGACAGTACACAGCAGGACAGCAGGACAGTACACAGCAGGACAGTATACAGCAGGACAGCAGGACAGTACACAGCAGGACAGCAGGACAGTACACAGCAGGACAGCAGTACAGTACACAGCAGGACAGCAGGACAGTACACAGCAGGACAGCAGGACAGTACACAGCAGGACAGTACACAGCAGGACAGCAGGACAGTACACAGCAGGACAGCAGGACAGTACACAGCAGGACAGTATACAGCAGGACAGTACACAGCAGGACAGCAGGACAGTACACAGCAGGACAGCAGTACAGTACACAGCAGGACAGCAGGACAGTACACAGCAGGACAGCAGGACAGTACACAGCAGGACAGCAGGACAGTACACAGCAGGACAGCAGGACAGTATACAGCATCAGACAGTCACTGTTCCATCATGATATAGTCCTATAACCTAACTCACCATGTTAAGACAGCCCTCATGAGACAGTCATTGGTCCATCATGTGCCACACAGACAGACACACAAAAACCTGTTCTGCTCCTCCACCAGAAAGGAATATTAGAAAATATTTGTCATTGCCTGCACATAGCCTCTACCCAGGCTTTAAACAATACCATCTGATTATATTGCCTCTACCCAGGCTTTAAACAATACCATCTGATTATATAGCCTCTACCCAGGCTTTAAACAATACTATCTGATTATATAGCCTCTACCCAGGCTTTCAACAATACTATCTGATTATATAGCCTCTACCCAGGCTTTAAACAATACCATCTGATTATATAGCCTCTACCCAGGCTTTAAACAATACTATCTGATTATATAGCCTCTACCCAGGCTTTAAACAATACTATCTGATTATATAGCCTCTACCCAGGCTTTAAACAATACTATCTGATTATATAGCCTCTACCCAGGCTTTCAACAATACTATCTGATTATATAGCCTCTACCCAGGCTTTAAACAATACTATCTGATTATATAGCCTCTACCCAGGCTTTCAACAATACTATCTGATTATATAGCCTCTACCCAGGCTTTCAACAATACTATCTGATTATATAGCCTCTACCCAGGCTTCGTCCTGATTGGTCCAGGGAGCGGCATGGCCAATAGGGCCAGTATAGCACAGTGTTCTATGGGTACATATTCTTGATAGGACGAAGGTTGACATCGCACAACCCTAACACACGCGCCCGTGAAACAACCAGAAGTTAATTTTTAATGTCAGACAGTGATAAATGAATGTCTCTAGTCAGCCCTGACAGCCTTGTTATCACCTAGCAACATACACACACTACACACTACACTACACACACTACACTACACACACTACACACACTACACACTACACTACACACACTACACTACACACACTACACTACACACACTACACACTACACTACACACACTACACTACACACACTACACTACACACACTACACACACTACACTACACACACGACACACTACACTACACACTCTACACACACTACACTACACACTACACACTATACACCCACTACACACAATACACTACACACTACACAAACGACACACTCTACACACTACACACTCTACACACACTACACACACTACATACACTACACACTACATTACACACACTACACTACACACTCTACACACACTACACACTCTACACACACTACACACACTACACTTCACACTACACTACCCACACTACACACTACACTCAAATACACTCTTAAAAAAAGGGGTCCAAAAGGGTTCTTCGGCTGTCTCCAAGGGAGAACACTTTTTGGTTCCAGGTAGAACCCTCTGTGGAACACAGAACCCAAAAGGGTTCAACTTGGAACCAAAAAGGGTTCATCAAAGGGTTCTCCTATGGGGACAGTCGAAGAACCCTTTTAGGTTCGAGATAGAACCTTTTTTTGTCAAAGCGTGTTCTCAGTTTGTTAACAATGAACTCTTTTGAACGTTGAATGCAGCTCTAACTTATCTGGAGTTGAAGACCAGAGAGAGACTGTAACATAATAACAACACACACAGTCTCTCTCTGACACAAACAAATGAGAGTGTGTGATTTTCTGTCTCTGACACGGCTGTCGTGTGTGTGTAGCTGTGTGTTTGTGTGTGTGTAGCTGTGTTTGTGTGTGTGTCTGTAGCTGTGTATGTGTGTGTGTGTCTGTATATATCTGTGTGTGTGTATCTCTGTGTGTGTAGCTGTGTGTGTGTGTGTGTGTGTGTGTGTGTCTGTATCTCTGTGTGTGTCAGTAGCTGTGTGTGTGTGTATGTCTGTGTGTCTGTATCTCTGTGTGTGTGTAGCTGTGTGTGTCTGTATCTCTGTGTGTGTGGCTGTGTGTGTCTGTATCTCTGTGTGTGTGTAGCTGTGTGTGTGTGTATCTCTGTAAGACTCACCAGTTGAAACTCACTGCGTCGTGCGTAGGCGTCCTGTATCCCAGAATCCCTCCACAGAGCATCCAGCGCCAGACCATAAAGCTGGAATTCTATTGGTTCTACCGCCACTCCACCACGCCCCTCAAATGACATCACAAACATGCCGTGCTTCTCGTTTTCAGAGTTCTGCCACGGAATCCCCAGCTTGTCCCGTGCATCCACCAATACACGCATCCCCTATAGAACAATATATACATTAATATATACACCCACCAATACACGCATCCCCTATAGAACAATATATACATTAATATATACACCCACCAATACACGCATCCCCTATAGAACAATATATACATTAATATATACACCCACCAATACACGCATCCCCTATAGAACAATATATACATTAATATATACACCCACCAATACACGCATCCCCTATAGAACAATATATACATTAATATATACACCCACCAATACACGCATCCCCTATAGAACAATATATACATTAATATATACACCCTCCAATACACGCATCCCCTATAGAACAATATATACATTAATA
This sequence comes from Salmo salar, assembly GCF_965601325.2. NCBI lineage: Eukaryota > Metazoa > Chordata > Actinopteri > Salmoniformes > Salmonidae > Salmo > Salmo salar. Next base: position 83,824,791 of record NC_138292.1, on the reverse strand, counting down.
TATACATCCACCAATACACCCATCCCTTATAGAGATAGATGGCGTTGGATACATACACTCACTCAAGTACAACATTTGTTATTTTGGGCCTCAAGCAGTATTACAGTGTATGTATCTACAGCCAGTGTTACAGTGTATGTATCTACAGCCAGTGTTACAGTGTATGTATCTACAGCCAGTGTTACAGTCTATGTATCTACAGCCAGTATTACAGTGTATGTATCTACAGCCAGTGTTACAGTGTATGTATCTACAGCCAGTGTTACAGTGTATGTATCTACAGCCAGTGTTACAGTGTATGTATCTACAGCCAGTGTTACAGTGTATGTATCTGTCTACAGCCAGTGTTACAGTGTATGTATCTACAGCCAGTGTTACAGTGTATGTATCTACAGCCAGTGTTACAGTGTATGTATCTACAGCCAGTATTACAGTGTATGTATCTACAGCCAGTGTTACAGTGTATGTATCTACAGCCAGTGTTACAGTGTATGTATCTGTCTACAGCCAGTGTTACAGTGTATGTATCTACAGCCAGTGTTACAGTGTATGTATCGGTCTACAGCCAGTGTTACAGTGTATGTATCTACAGCCAGTATTACAGTGTATGTATCTACAGCCAGTGTTACAGTGTATGTATCTACAGCCAGTGTTACAGTGTATGTATCTGTCTACAACCAGTGTTACAGTATATGTATCTATCTACAACAGTGTTACAGTGTATGTATCTATCTACAGCCAGTGTTACAGTGTATGTATCTGTCTACAGCCAGTGTTACAGTGTATGTATCTATCTACAGCCAGTGTTACAGTGTATGTATCTGTCTACAGCCAGTGTTACAGTGTATGTATCTATCTACAGCCAGTGTTACAGTGTATGTATCTACAGCCAGTATTACAGTGTATGTATCTATCTACAGCCAGTGTTACAGTGTATGTATCTACAGCCAGTGTTACAGTGTATGTATCTACAGCCAGTATTACAGTGTATGTATCTATCTACAGCCAGTGTTACAGTGTATGTATCTACAGCCAGTGTTACAGTGTATGTATCTACAGCCAGTATTACAGTGTATGTATCTATCTACAGCCAGTGTTACAGTGTATGTATCTACAACCAGTGTTACAGTGTATGTATGTCATGTCCTGACCAGTAAAAGAGGTTGTTTGTTATTGTAGTTTGGTCAGGGCGTGGCAGGGGGTGTTTGTTTAGAGTGTTTCGGGGTTTGTTGGGCTATGTTCTTGTATGTCTATTTCTATGTGGTGTTTATTGGGTTGACCTTCAATTGGAAGCAGCTGCTCCTCGTTGCTTCTAATTGAAGGTCCTATTTAAGAGGGGTGTTTTTTCTATGGGATTTGCGGGTAGTTGTTTCCTGTTTTGTGTTCGTGCACCTGACGGGACTGTTTAGTGTCGTCTGTTGTTGTATACGTGTTTCTTTTGTTTTCCTTCTTTAATAAAATAAGAAGATGAGTTTACACGTTCCCGCTGCGTTTTGGTCCAATCCCTTCGACACCCGTGACAATGTATCTATCTACAGCCAGTGTTACAGTGTATCTATCTACAACCAGTGTTACAGTGTATGTATCTATCTACAGCCAGTGTTACAGTGTATGTATCTATCTACAGCCAGTGTTACAGTGTATGTATCTACAGCCAGTGTTACAGTGTATGTATCTATCTACAACCAGTGTTACAGTGTATCTATCTACAGCCAGTGTTACAGTGTATGTATCTATCTACAACCAGTGTTACAGTGTATGTATCTATCTATAACCAGTGTTACAGTGTATGTATCTACAACCAGTGTTACAGTGTATCTATCTACAACCAGTGTTACAGTGTATGTATATATCTACAGCCAGTGTTACAGTGTATGTATCTATCTACAACCAGTGTTACAGTGTATGTATCTATCTACAACCAGTGTTACAGTGTATGTATCTATCTACAACCAGTGTTACAGTGTATGTATCTATCTACAACCAGTGTTACAGTGTATCTATCTACAGCCAGTGTTACAGTGTATGTATCTACAGCCAGTGTTACAGTGTATGTATCTATCTACAACCAGTATTACAGTGTATGTATCTATCTACAACCAGTGTTACAGTGAATGTATCTACAACAGTGTTACAGTGTATCTATCTACAGCCAGTGTTACAGTGAATGTATCTACAGCCAGTGTTACAGTGTATCTATCTACAGCCAGTGTTACAGTGAATGTATTTACAACAGTGTTACAGTGTATCTATCTACAACTAGTGTTACAGTGTATCTATCTATCTACAGCCAGTGTTACAGTGTATGTATCTATCTACAGCCAGTGTTACAGTGTATATATCTATCTACAGCCAGTGTTACAGTGTATGTATTTATCTACAATCAGTGTTACAGTGTATGTATCTATCTACAACCAGTGTTACAGTGTATGTATCTATCTACAACCAGTGTTACAGTGTATGTATCTATCTACAACCAGTGTTACAGTGTATGTATCTATCTACAACCAGTGTTACAGTGTATCTATCTACAGCCAGTGTTACAGTGTATGTATCTACAGCCAGTGTTACAGTGTATGTATCTATCTACAACCAGTGTTACAGTATATGTATCTATCTACAACAGTGTTACAGTGTATGTATCTATCTATAACCAGTGTTACAGTGTATGTATCTATCTACAGCCAGTGTTAAGGTGTATGTATCTATCTACAGCCAGTGTTACAGTGTATGTATCTATCTACAACCAGTGTTACAGTGTATGTATCTATCTACAGTGTTACAGTGTATGTATCTATCTACAACCAGTGTTACAGTGTATCTATCTACAGCCAGTGTTACAGTGTATGTATCTATCTACAACCAGTGTTACAGTGTATGTATCTATCTACAACCAGTGTTACAGTGTATGTATCTATCTACAACCAGTGTTACAGTGTATCTATCTACAGCCAGTGTTACAGTGTATGTATCTACAGCCAGTGTTACAGTGTATGTATCTATCTACAACCAGTGTTACAGTATATGTATCTATCTACAACAGTGTTACAGTGTATGTATCTATCTACAGCCAGTGTTACAGTGTATGTATCTATCTACAGCCAGTGTTACAGTGTATGTATCTATCTACAACCAGTGTTACAGTGTATGTATCTATCTACAGTGTTACAGTGTATGTATCTGTCTACAACCAGTGTTACAGTGTATCTATCTACAGCCAGTGTTACAGTGTATGTATCTATCTACAACCAGTGTTACAGTGTATGTATCTATCTACAACCAGTGTTACAGTGTATGTATCTATCTACAACCAGTGTTACAGTGTATGTATCTATCTACAACCAGTGTTACAGTGTATGTATCTACAGCCAGTGTTACAGTGTATGTATCTATCTACAACCAGTGTTACAGTGTATGTATCTATCTACAACCAGTGTTACAGTATATCTATCTATCTACAACCAGTGTTACAGTGTATGTATCTACAGCCAGTGTTACAGTGTATGTATCTATCTACAACCAGTGTTACAGTGTATGTATCTATCTACAACCAGTGTTACAGTGTATGTATATATCTACAACCAGTGTTACAGTGTATCTATCTTCAACCAGTGTTACAGTGTATCTATCTACAACCAGTATTACAGACTCTACACAATGTAAGCTGCAGCACCCCGGGACTCTGCCGCGCAGAATAAATATCAGCCCCGCGCAGAGAAGCACGAGATTGAACTTCACTCAACGTTCTAGAGTTTTCCCCCTTTAGGTAACACTATCAACGTTCTAGAGTCTGTATAGAGTGGTGCATTTCAATGCAATAGAATCCTACTCCGATGCGTTCTGCGTACAACAAAAGTCTTGCATAGGTTGATTCGATCACAATTCCCATAGTAAAGGGAAACGTTTATAGTGTTACCTAAAGGGGGAAAACTCTAGAACGTTGATAGTGTTACCTAAAGGGGGAAAACTCTAGAACGTTGATAGTGTTACCTAAAGGGGGAAAACTCTAGAACGTTGATAGTGTTACCTAAAGGGGCAAAACTCTAGAACGTTGATAGTGTTACCTAAAGGGGGAAAACTCTAGAACGTTGATAGTGTTACCTAAAGGGGGAAAACTCTAGAACGTTGATAGTGTTACCTAAAGGGGCAAAACTCTAGAACGTTGATAGTGTTACCTAAAGGGGGAAAACTCTAGAACGTTGAGTGAAGTTCAATCTCGTGCTTCTCTGCGCGGGGCTGATATTTATTCTGCGCGGCAGAGTCCCGGGGTGCTGCAGCTTAGAGGGAACATTGGGTACAACAGAAGCTTCTCCAGTTAAACCCAGAAGATCCAGATAATGGATTAAATCATATAGTCCCCGACCCATTCTCTCTGTCTCGTTCTCTCTTCACCAGCAGACAAACAGTCTGACCGTGTGTGTGTGTGAATCAGACGTGAGTTTCATTAAGTCCCCAGTAATTAAAGCTTTAAAAAATATATATGATGTTGTTAGATGTCTTTTTATAAATTGTGTGTGTGTGTGTGTGTGTGTGTGTGTGTGTGTGTGTGTGTGTGTGTGTGTGTGTGTGTGTGTGTGTGTGTGTGTGTGTGTGTGTGTGTGTGTGTGTGTGTGTATGTGTGTGAGCAGTGGTGTAAAGTACTTGAGTAAAAATACTTTAAAGTACTACATAAGTTGTTTTTGGGGGTATCTGTACTTTACTATTTTTATTTTCGACAACTTTTACTTCACTACATTCCTAAAGAAAATAATGAACGTTTTAGTCCATACATTATCCCTGACACCCTAAAGTATTTTCCAATGCTTAGCAGGGCAGGAAAATGGTCCAATTTACGCACTTATCAAGAGAACGTCCCTGGTCATCCCTACTGCCTCTGATCTGGTGGACTCACTAAACAGAGAACGTCCCTGGTCATCCCTACTGCCTCTGATCTGGTGGACTCACTAAACAGAGAACATCCCTGGTCATCCCTACTGCCTCTGATCTGGTGGACTCACTAAACAGAGAACATCCCTGGCCATCCCTACTGCCTCTGATCTGGAGGACTCACTAAACAGAGAACATCCCTGGTCATCCCTACTGCCTCTGATCTGGTGGACTCACTAAACAGAGAACATCCCTGGTCATCCCTACTGCCTCTGATCTGGTGGACTCACTAAACAGAGAACATCCCTGGTCATCCCTACTGCCTCTGATCTGGTGGACTCACTAAACAGAGAACATCCCTGGTCATCCCTACTGCCTCTGATCTGGTGGACTCACTAAACAGAGAACATCCCTGGTCATCCCTACTGCCTCTGATCTGGTGGACTCACTAAACAGAGAACATCCCTGGTCATCCCTACTGCCTCTGATCTGGTGGACTCACTAAACAGAGAACATCCCTGGTCATCCCTACTGCCTCTGATCTGGTGGACTCACTAAACAGAGAACATCCCTGGTCATCCCTACTGCCTCTGATCTGGTGGATTCACTAAAGAGAGAACATCCCTGGTCATCCCTACTGCCTCTGATCTGGTGGACTCACTAAACAGAGAACATCCCTGGTCATCCCTACTGCCTCTGATCTGGTGGACTCACTAAACAGAGAACATCCCTGGTCATCCCTACTGCCTCTGATCTGGTGGACTCACTAAACAGAGAACATCCCTGGTCATCCCTACTGCCTCTGATGTGGAGGACTCACTAAACAGAGAACATCCCTGGTCATCCCTACTGCCTCTGATCTGGTGGACTCACTAAACAGAGAACATCCCTGGTCATCCCTACTGCCTCTGATCTGGTGGACTCACTAAACAGAGAACATCCCTGGTCATCCCTACTGCCTCTGATCTGGTGGACTCACTAAACAGAGAACATCCCTGGTCATCCCTACTGCCTCTGATCTGGTGGACTCACTAAACAGAGAACATCCCTGGTCATCCCTACTTCCTCTGATCTGGTGGACTCACTAAACATACACGCTTCATCCGTAAATGATGTCTGAGTGTTGGAGCGTGCCCCCTGGCTATCTGTGAATGATGTCTGAGTGTTGGAGTGGCTATCTGTAAATAAACCATTCAAACACAAAGTATGACAATTGGAAACTTTTTCTAGCTCTCTCTGTGTGTGTGTGTGTGTGTGTGTGTGTGTGTGTGTGTGTGTGTGTGTGTGTGTGTGTGTGTGTGTGTGTGTGTGTGTGTGTGTGTGTGTGTGTGTGTGTGTGTGTGTGAGAGTATCAGAGAAAGAGAGAGAAACTAGTAGTCACTTCCTCACTACCGTGACACACACACACACACACACACACACACACACTCATGCGTGTTGGGCCACACAGACACATCTAAGTCTGCTGGCTGATGCCACGTTCACATGCTGGTCAGAACTAGGAAACTCTTGGCATTTCAAATTTGCTTAGAAAGTCAGTTAAAATCCGAGTTCTGACATGCGTGTGAACGTGGCATGAGAGCCAGACGTGAGTCACACTGTGTCATAGTTAATGTGTCATAGTTCGGTACAAAGTGTACGTCTGGTATGCATGGGACCACTGATCCATTAGATACAAACCTAAACAGTTTTACTTAGTGTGTACATCTGACACCACTGATCTAAAACCAGTTTTATTTAGTGTGTACATCTGACACCGCTGACATAAAACCAGTTTTACTTAGTGTGTACATCTGACACCACTGACCTAAAACCAGTTTTACTTAGTGTGTACATCTGACACCGCTGATCTAAAACCAGTTTTACTTAGTGTGTACATCTGACACCGCTGATCTAAAACCAGTTTTACTTAGTGTGTACATCTGACACCGCTGATCTAAAACCAGTTTTACTTAGTGTGTACATCTGACACCACTGATCTAAAACCAGTTTTATTTAGTGTGTACATCTGACACCGCTGACCTAAAACCAGTTTTACTTAGTGTGTACATCTGACACCACTGACCTAAAACCAGTTTTACTTAGTGTGTACATCTGACACCGCTGATCTAAAACCAGTTTTACTTAGTGTGTACATCTGACACCGCTGATCTAAAACCAGTTTTACTTAGTGTGTACATCTGACACCGCTGATCTAAAACCAGTTTTACTTAGTGTGTACATCTGACACCACTGATCTAGGACCAGTTTTCCCTGCCCCAGTCCTACCCATTCTATAGAGAGGAAAATGCACAAACGGACCTCCAATGTTTTGTCAATGAGAGTAGAAGCTGACTTGGGATCAGTGTCCAGGTGACAAACTCCATATACAGTACAGAATAATAGGGTAGAAGCTGACTTGGGATCAGTTCCCAAGAGACAAACTCCATATACAGTAGAGAATAATAGGGTAGAAGCTGACTTGGACCTAATATCCAACGTATTGTCAATGAGATCAACACTCAGAACTTTAGCTTTTGAATTGAACTAACTAGGATGGGCCTCTGCCTAATGCGTGTCAATACAGTGCACGGAGAATTGATTGAATAACGTTGTTTTCCCTTGGAGAAATGCCATGCTACAATAACATAGGCCTGTTCACTGCATGACTCACAATGGTTATAACTCTTTTCTAAAGTATTTATATTGGCTACCTTTATGATATTCTCAAAGATTGTGTCCCGGAAGTCGAGTAGAGCTTTCTTGTCGAACTCTTTTCCATTAATAATCCTCATCTGTTTGAGGAAGGTCGATTTGCCGCTCTCTCCAGCACCGAGGAGAAGGATCTTCACTAGCCGCCTCACAGCACGCCTCTCTCGGGCAAGCATGGCATCAATCTCCCGGCTCTTCCGCCGAGCCTCTCGCTCCTGGACTACGTCCCTTTCCCGGATCCTGTCCTTGCTGCCGCCCGCCTCTCGGGTGGCCTCGGCCGGCAGCAGGCAGCGGCTCAGGCTCCGCACAACTCCCGACATGGTCCGTTTTTAACCAACCAACCCACCAAACTTCAGCAGAACCTTTTCATAATACGAGAAGAGTCCAGCCTACACCCCCATTCAATAGGCTACGGTTCGATTATACCATTTTAGTCGTAGCAGAGTTATCCGACTTAAATAAAACCTCAGATTGTCTCGTTCCACTCTGAGGAAAAAAGTGAGAATTAGGCTATTTCGATATCCAAGTTCTTGACATGATACGAGATAATCCACTCGGCTTTAATATATTTATATTAGCCTAGACGTTTAAGTGGCTAGGATTATCAAAATGAAAAATAAGATTTTTTTCGTGCATTAAAATAGATCCAGTTTATTTCTCCGTTATGCGCCGAGCCGCATAGTTGCGCGAGCTGGAGATACTCCCGTGTCCATTTTGGTTTAGAGTTGGATGTGTTTGTTCTCTTCTCACATAAAGAACCAGCGAAGTGGACAGGGGGGAAAACACAACCACCGCCGCGACAAAAGTCGTCCAACAAGCGTTATAAACTCTGTATAAACGATATCACCGTCCGTGTGTCTAGAGTAAAGTTTAGCCTACCTAACAAACAAACTTCAGTAAAATAAAAGCAAATGTTGCCTCGATGTAGATTAGGAGGATTCCCAGGGGATTTCTGAACTTGAGAACACTGACAAAAGGCAAGAGTGGGAGCGAGAGTCTGGCCCAATGATTTATATATACACTAGGTGACTAACAGGGGGTGCTGTTTTGAAGCCACTGAGCCTCCATATTGGCACTCAGCGCTGAAAAATATATATTTTGGAAGCTATATAAATGCATTTGGCCTCGTAGTGGCCCACACAGAGTTGGGCTGTGGTTGTAGTGGGCTGTTCCATGTCCGCTACATACTGTCTTGGTCTAGTCTAAGACTGCTGCAGCACTACTCCGGACGGCAGATAGGGGGCGACTCAACACCACTCTATCACTACGGGAGGCGCCAAGAAAGAACACTGGGACGTAGAGCTCAATGTTTTGATAGAATCAAGTCAGAACACTAGGATGTAGGGCTCAATGTTTTGATAGAATCAAGTCAGAACACTAGGCTGTAGGGCTCAATGTTTTGATAGAATCAAGTCAGAACACTAGGATGTAGGGCTCAATGTTTTGATAGAATCAAGTCAGAACACTAGGCTGTAGGGCTCAATGTTTTGATAGAATCATAACAAATGTAATACAATAGAGAATAATAGAGTAGAAGCTGACTTGGGATCAGTGTCCAGGTGACAAAACTCCATCCCCTTCTAGAAGACTTGTTGTGTCTGGAACACTAGTTGTCTCTCCTCCCATGTCTCAGAGCAGGGCTGAACACTAGTTGTCTCTCCTCCCATGTCTCAGAGCAGGGCTGAACACTAGTTGTCTCTCCTCCCATGTCTCAGAGCAGGGCTGAACACTAGTTGTCTCTCCTCCCATGTCTCAGAGCAGGGCTGAACACTAGTTGTCTCTCCTCCCATGTCTCAGAGCAGGGCTGAACACTAGTTGTCTCTCCTCCCATGTCTCAGAGCAGGGCTGGGACACTAGTTGTCTCTCCTCCCATGTCTCAGAGCAGGGCTGGGACACTAGTTGTCTCTCCTCCCATGTCTCAGAGCAGGGCTGGGACACTAGTTGTCTCTCCTCCCATGTCTCAGAGCAGGGCTGGGACACTAGTTGTCTCTCCTCCCATGTCTCAGAGCAGGGCTGGGACACTAGTTGTCTCTCCTCCCATGTCTCAGAGCAGGGCTGGAACACTAGTTGTCTCTCCTCCCATGTCTCAGAGCAGGGCTGGGACACTAGTTGTCTCTCCTCCCATGTCTCAGAGCAGGGCTGGGACACAAGTTGTCTCTCCTCCCATGTCTCAGAGCAGGGCTGGGACACGAGTTGTCTCTCCTCCCATGTCTCAGAGCAGGGCTGGGACACGAGTTGTCTCTCCACCCCTTGGGTTGTGCCGTGGCGGAGACCTTTGTGGGCTATACTCAGCCTTGTCTCAGGATAGTAAGTTGGTGGTTGAAGATATCCCTCTAGTGGTGTGGGGGCTGTGCTTTGGCAAAGTGGGTGGGGTTATATCCTGCCCGTTTTGCCCTGTCCGGGGGTATCATCAGATGGGGCCGCAGTGTCTCCCGACCCCTCCTGTCTCAGCCTCCAGTATTTATGCTGCAGTAGTTTATGTGTCGGGGGGCTAGGGTCAGTCTGTAATATCTGTAATATTTCTCCTGTCTTATCCGGTGTCCTTTTTGAATTTAAGTATGCTATCTCTAATTCTCTCTCTCTTTCTCTCTCTTTCTCTCTTTCTTTCTCTCTTTCTTAATCTCTTTCTTTCTCTCTCTCTCGGAGGACCTGAGCACTATGACCATGCCTCAGGACTACCTGGCCTGATGACTCCTTGCTGTCCCCAGTCCACCTGGCCGTGCTGCTGTTCCAGTTTCAACTGTTCTGCCTGTGGCTATGGAACCCTGACCTGTTCACCGGACGTGCTACCTTGTCCCAGACCTGCTGTTTTCAACTCTCTAGAGACAGCAGGAGCGGTAGAGATACTCTGAATGATCGGCTATGAAAAGCCAACTGACATTTACTCCTGAGGTCCTGACCTGTTGCACCCTCTACAACCATAGTGATTATTATTATTTGACCATGCTGGTCATTTATGAACATTTGAACATCTTGGCCATGTTCTGTTATAATCTCCACCCGGCACAACCAGAAGAGGACTGGCCACCCCTCATAGCCTGGTTCCTCTCTAGGTTTCTTCCTAGGTTTTGGCCTTTCTAAGGAGATTTCCTAGCCCCTGTGATTCTACATCTGCATTGATTGCTGTTTGGGGGTTTAGGATGGGTTTCTGTACAGCACTTTGTGACATCAGCTGATGTAAGAAGGGCTTTATAAATCAATGTGATTGATTGATTAATGTCTCAGAGCAGGGCTGACTGATGGATAGGCAGTGTAACAGCACCACCGGCTGGACAGCAGATGGATAGGCAGTGTAACAGCACCACCGGCTGGACAGCAGATAGATAGGCAGTGTAACAGCACCACCGGCTGGACAACAGATGGATAGGCAGTGTAACAGCACCACCGGCTGGACAGCAGATGGATAGGCAGTGTAACAGCACCACCGGCTGGACAACAGATAGATAGGCAGTGTAACAGCACCACCGGCTGGACAACAGATAGATAGGCAGTGTAACAGCACTACCGGCTGGACAACAGATAGATAGGCAGTGTAACAGCACCACCGGCTGGACAACAGATAGATAGGCAGTGTAACAGCACCACCGGCTGGACAACAGATAGATAGGCAGTGTAACAGCACCACCGGCTGGACAACAGATTGATAGGCAGTGTAACAGCACCACCGGCTGGACAACAGATAGATAGGCAGTGTAACAGCACTACCGGCTGGACAACAGATGGATAGGCAGTGTAACAGCACCACCGGCTGGACAGCAGATGGATAGGCAGTGTAACAGCACCACCGGCTGGACAGCAGATAGATAGGCAGTGTAACAGCACCACCGGCTGGACAACAGATGGATAGGCAGTGTAACAGCACCACCGGCTGGACAGCAGATGGATAGGCAGTGTAACAGCACCACCGGCTGGACAACAGATAGATAGGCAGTGTAACAGCACCACCGGCTGGACAACAGATAGATAGGCAGTGTAACAGCACTACCGGCTGGACAACAGATAGATAGGCAGTGTAACAGCACCACCGGCTGGACAACAGATAGATAGGCAGTGTAACAGCACCACCGGCTGGACAACAGATAGATAGGCAGTGTAACAGCACCACCGGCTGGACAACAGATTGATAGGCAGTGTAACAGCACCACCGGCTGGACAACAGATAGATAGGCAGTGTAACAGCACTACCGGCTGGACAACAGATAGATAGGCAGTGTAACAGCACCACCGGCTGGACAACAGATAGATAGGCAGTGTAACAGCACCACCGGCTGGACAACAGATAGATAGGCAGTGTAACAGCACCACCGGTTGGCTGGTTTAAACAGTGCATGATAATGTCCTGCCGTTCTAGTTAATTGATAGTTCTAGTTCTAGTTAATCCACAGGGGGGCGATGTTGAATAAGGCTTGGACTGATGGACTGATGGACTGATGGGCTTTTCCTGATGGGCTTTTACATGCTTGTGTGTGTGTTCTAGTTTATAATTTCTATGTTGGTGTTTTGGTTTGGTTCCCAATTAGAGGCAGCTGGTAATTGTTGCCTCTAATTGGGGATCATATTTAAGTAGCTATTTTTCCCACCTGTGTTTGTGGGATATTGTTTTGTGTTTGTGCATGTGCACCACGTAGTCACGTTTCCTTGTTCGGTTATTGATTTGTTGTTTTTGCTTAAAGTTTCTCTTTGTAATAAATATGTGGAACTCAACATCCGCTGTGCCTTGGTCCCGTTCTTACGACAACCATGACAGAATATCCCACCAAAAGAGGACCAAGCAGCGTATCCACGAGGTAAAGGAGTTTTGGACATGGGAAGAAGTGATGGGTGGATGCGAAACCAGGTGGCAGACGGAAGGTTATAATGGAGGACAACGATGACGCCAGGGTTCGCGGCCACAGAAAGCCCAAGGACAACCCCAAGATTGTTTTGGGGGGGGGGCACAAGGGGTGGCCGGGAAGAGCCAGAGCACATGGAGACGGCGATATATAGAAGTGGTCGGTCGACCCAAGGAGAGAGCCAGAACCCGCCTGGGAGTCGATGGAGCAATGTGAAGAAGGATATCGGAGAATGATGTTGGCGAAGAGTAGGCCGCAGCCCGGGCGGGCTGAAGATCGGGTCATCAGTCCGGTGCCATCTGTGCCGGCTCCACGCACCAGATCTCCAGTGTGCCTCCCCAGCCCGGTACGTCCTCTGCCTGCTCCCTGCCCTCACCCTGAATAGCCAGAGACCGTCAGGGAGGCAATGGGGAAGTTGAGAGAGAGAGAGATGAGAGAGATGTTGTGCAAGTGTGTTCTGCTCAACATCCGACCAGAGGATCCTGTTAGGGCCAGGGTCTGTAGTGATGCCTCTAGCACTGAGATGCAGTGTCTTAGACCGCTGTGATACTGCCTGGAATGGAACCAGGATCTGTAGTGACGCCTCTAGCACTGAGATGCAGTGGCTTACTCATAATGTACAAATCCATTCAGCTTCTCTGTCTCTATCTCTCTCGATCTTTCTCTGTCTCTATCTGTCTGTCTCTGTCTCTGTCTCTCTCTCTGTCTCTCTCTCTCTCTCTCGCTCTCTCTCTGTCTCTCCATCTCTCGTTCTCTCTCTCTTTGTCTCTCCATCTCTCTCTCCCTCTCTCTCTCTCTCTCTCTCTCTCTCTCGCTCTCTCTCATACAGACAGACAGTGAATCTCACAGACATTAAAACACTCCAGCCCAATCATAACAATGGCATCCTCTAGAATAATCACACACACACACTCCATAACTATAATAACAACAGGCGGGTCTGAGATAATTAGGCTAAAAGCTTTTTCATCAGGATGTGTGTTCCTGTATCCGGTAATAGTGTGTGCGTGATGTTATTTATATGTTAATGCACCTGAAGAGTGGCGTGGAGTGGTCTGTCTATGGGACGGAGAGAGATAGAGAAATGGATAAAGATAGAGAGGAAGACAGAGAGAAAGATAGGGAGAGAAAGACAGACAGACAGACAGACAGACAGACAGACAGACAGACAGACAGACAGACAGACAGACAGACAGACAGACAGACTTAGAGGCAGACAGACACAGCGACAGACAGACAGACAGACAGACAGACAGACAGACAGACAGACAGACAGACAGACAGACAGACAGACAGACAGACAGACAGACAGACAGACAGACAGACAGACAGACAGACAGACAGACAGACAGACAGACAGACAGACAGACAGACAGTATATACTATATACTCATCACAGATTCACTGCACTCCCCTGTCTTTATGTTTAAGTAGCACACACACACACACACACACACACACACACACACACACACACACACACACACACACACACACACACACACACACACACACACACACACACACACACACACACACCTCAGGGAGCCAGTGTAATTATGTGAGGTCTGCCATGGTGTGATAACTCATAAAAAAAAGTAGATTTGACACCAAAATAAAAATAAAATGTAACGAAAATGTGTAAATGAAAGTGTTTTAATGTCTAGGACTCAATTACAACCACCAGTTATGGATGTGGGAGAGAGGGCGAAGAAGGAGGGGAGAGAGGAGGGGAGAGACAGAAAGAGGGGGGGAAAAAGAGAGACTATGGAGAAGAGGAGAGAGAAAGAGACAAATTAGGAGAGGAGAGAGAGAGGGACGAATTAGGAGAGGAGAGAGAGAGGGATGAATTAGGAGAGGAGAGAGAGGGGAAGATGAAGAGAGAGAGTTATTATATTTCCACAGAATTTTCCTCATTTCAAATCTTCAATAGCCGTTCCCACATTTTTTAAAAGTTTTTATTCCCTTCATCACCTTGGCAGCCCAGGTCTGTCTTTTCTGGAATGATAAGTTCCTGTGTGTGTGTGTGTGTGTGGGTGAGTGTGTGTGTGTGTGTGTGTGTGTGTGGGTGTGTGTGTGCACACCAGCGTGGCTGTGTGTGTACATCTTAATTCTAATGTGGTAGTATGTGGTAGTATGTGTTAATATCTGTTAGTATATGATAGTATGTGTTAATATCTGTTAGTATATGGCAGTATGTGTTAATATCTGTTAGTATATGGTAGTATGTGTTAATATCTGTTAGTATATGGTAGTATGTGTTAATCTATGTTAGTATATGGTAGTATGTGGTAGTATGTGGTAGTATATGGTAGTATGTGTTAATATCTGTTAGTATATGGTAGTATGTGTTAATGTATGTTAGTATATGGTAGTATGTGGTAGTATGTGTTAATATCTGTTAGTATATGGTAGTACGTGTTAATGTATGTTAGTATATGGTAGTATATGGTAGTATGTGTTAATATCTGTTAGTATATGGTAGTATGTGTTAATGTATGTTAGTATATGGTAGTATGTGGTAGCCTTCCCTGTGGCTCAGTTGGTAGAGCATGGTGTGTGCAACGCCAGGGTTGTGGGTTCGATTCCCACGGGGGGCCAGTACAAAAAAAAAAATGCATGAAATGAAAATTAAATGTATGTATTCACTACTGTAAGTTGCTCTGGATAAGAGCATCTGCTAAATGACTAAAAAGTAAATGTAAAAAATGGTAGTATGTGTTAATGTGTGGTAGTATGTGTTAATGTATATGTATGTGGTAGTTTTAGTGTATTTGACTAGTCATGTGTGTATATTATTCAAATCAAACCTTATTGGTCACATACACATGTTTAGCAGATGTTATTGGTCACATACACATGGTTAGCAGATGTTATTGGTCACATACACATGGTTAGCAGATGTTATTGGTCACATACACATGGTTAGCAGATGTTATTGGTCACATACACATGGTTAGCAGATGTTAATGTGAGTGTTGCAAAATGCTTGTGCTTCTAGTTCCGACAGTGCAGTAATATCTAACAAGTAATCTAACAAATTCACAACAACTACTTAATACACACAAATCTAAAGGGGTGAATGAGAATATGTACATATAAATATATGGATGAGCGATGGCCTAGCAGCATAGGCAAGGTGCAATAGACTATATAAAATACAGTATATACATATGATATGAGTAATGTAAGTTAAGTAAACATTATTTAAAGTAACTAGTGATCCATTTGTTAAAGTGGCCAGTGATCGGGTCTCCATGTAGGCAGCAGCCTGTAAGAGCTAGTGATGGCTGTTTAACAGTCTGATGGCCTTGAGATAGAAGCTGTTTTTCAGTCTCTCGGTCCCAGCTTTGATGCACCTGTACTGACCTCGCCTTCTGGATGATAGCGGGGTGAACAGGCAGTGGCTCGGGTGGTTGTTGTCCTTGATGATCTTTTTGGCCTTCCTGTGACATCGGGTGGTGTAGGTGTCCTGGAGGGCAGGTAGTTTGCCCCCGGTGATGCGTTGTGCAGACCTCACTACTCTCTGGAGAGCCTTCCGGTTATGGGCGGAGCTGCTGCCGTACCAGGCGGTGATACAGCCCGACAGGATGCTCTCGATTGTGCATCTGTAAAAATTTGTCAGTTGCTGCGCCTTCTTCACCACGCTGTCTGTGTGGGTGGACCATTTCAGTTTGTCCGTGATGTGTACGCCGAGGAACTTAAAACTCTCTACCCTCTCCACTACTGTCCCGTCAATGTAGATAGGGGGCTGCTCCCTCTGCTGTTTCCTGAAGTCCACGATCATCTCTTTTGTTTTGTTGACATTGAGTGTGAGATTATTTTCCTGACACCACACTCCGAGGGCCCTCACCTCCTCCCTGTAGGCCGTCTCGTCGTTGTTGGTAATCAAGCCTACCACTGTAGTGTTGTCTGCAAACTTGATGATTGAGTTGGAGGCGTGCATGGCCACACAGTCATGGGTGAACAGGGAGTACAGGAGAGGGCTGAGCATGTACCCTTGTGGGGCCTCAGTGTTGAGGATCAGCGAAGTGGAGATGTTGTTTTCTAACTTCACCACCTGGGGGCAGCCCGTCAGAAAGTCCAGGACCCAATTGCACAGGGCGGGGTTGAGACCCAGGGCCTCCAGAGAGGTGTTTATCTCTGTCGGCACGATCCATGGAGAAGCCCGCTGGCTGAACCGATTCCAACAACATATTCTGAGAGAGCCATGTTTGCGTGAAACAGAGAATGTTGCGATCTCTGATGTCTCTCTGGAAGGCAACCCTTATCGAATTTCGTCTACCTTGTTGTCAAGAGACTGGACATTGACGAGTTGTATACTCGGGAGTGGTGGGCGATGTGCATGTCCATGGAGCCTGACCAGAAGACCGCTCCGTCTGCCCCTTCTGCGGCGCCGTTGTTTTGGGTCGGTTTCTGGGATTAGATCCATTGTCCTGGGTGGTGGTCCATACAGAGGATCCACTTCGGGAAAGTCGTTACGTTGGTAAGTTGACGTCGTTCCCGGCTGTATGTAATAAGACTTAAGTTTTCCTGAGGTAACAATGTAAGAAATAATACATTAAAAAACAAAATACTGCATAGTATCCTAAGGACTCGAAGCGAGGCGACTATCTCTGTCAGCGCCATTTTCATTAGTGTGTGTGACTAGTCATGTGTTTCGGATACAGGTATCTTGTGTGTGTATCCTGAATGAGGGTTTCTTTTCTCTCCTTCTCCTCCTCACAGGTGACAATCATCACTCCCCAATCAGTCATCAATCAGTCCCCAATCAGAAGACACCTGTTCCTTTTCCCTCAACCAGTCACAGCCCCTTTCCCTTGGTTTAAAAACCCAGTCAGTTGTTTTCTCCCCAGATCAATTTCTCGCTAGCTCATTCTCACTCTGTGATCAAGCTTTGTGTTCAATCGCTCTGTGTTCAATCTCTCTCTCTGTCCCTAGCTCTACATCTCTGTGTTGATCTCTTTTGTTTTGAAACTACATGTCACTTTGTCCATCCCACCTGTGAGTATTATTTTGTTAGTGTTGACTGTTTGTTTGTTTGGTGGGAAAAGGGGGTACTAAGACAAGTCGCCCATGGGCATACATTACCCGCAGGAATACTGTGTCTAAGTACGCTAGTTAGAACTGGGCGGACCACCCACTGTATTTTTGGTTAGTTAGCTAGCTGTTGTGGAAATAGGCTAGTCTAGCTTAGGGGTATTTTTGATTATTGTTTCTTTGCTTGGGTCCAGCTCAGCCCCTTTTCTCACACCCCTTTACCGTGTATTTAAAATAAACCTTTTGAGTTTGACGGTAGATTTCAGTTGTCTGTGGTTTTTGGTTCTCACTGTTACTTGTCACGATTATAATTTGCATGATTTATGTTACGGGTCTCGTATCCATCCCCCCCTAGACCGCTGGGCCAAAGGGATTCGTAACACGTGTGTGTGTGTACTAGTCATGTGTGTGTGTACTAGTCATGTGTGTGTGTGTACTAGTCATGTGTGTGTGTGTGTACTAGTCATGTGTGTGTGTGTGTACTAGTCATGTGTGTGTGTGTGTACTAGTCGTGTGTGTGTGTGTGTACTAGTCGTGTGTGTGTGTGTACTAGTCGTGTGTGTGTGTGTACTAGTCGTGTGTGTGTGTGTACTAGTCGTGTGTGTGTGTGTGTACTAGTCATGTGTGTGTGTGTGTGTGTGTACTAGTCGTGTGTGTGTACTAGTCGTGTGTGTGTACTAGTCGTGTGTGTGTACTAGTCATGTGTGTGTGTGTGTACTAGTCATGTGTGTGTGTGACTAGTCATGTGTGTGTGTGACTAGTCATGTGTGTGTATACTAGCTTAGTATGTGTGACTAGTCGTGTGTGTGTACTAGTCATGTGTGTGTGTATACTACTCTTAGTATATGTGTGTGTGTGTGTGTGTGTGTGTATACTAGCTTAGTATGTGTGACTAGTCATGTGTGTGTGTGTATACTAGCTTAGTATGTGTGACTTGTCGTGTGTGTGTGTGTGTGTGTGTGTGTGTGTGTGTGTGTGTGTGTGTGTGTGTGTGTGTGTATACTAGCTTAGTATGTGTGACTAGTTATGTGTGTGTGTATACTAGCTTAGTATGTGTGACTTGTCGTGTGTGTGTGTGTGTGTACTAGTCATGTGTGTGTATACTAGCTTGGTATGTGTGACTAGTCATCTGTGTGTACTAGTCTTAGTATGTGTCATACACACATGACACTTTCCTCTCTGTCTCTCTCTAACAACACACACGCTTGACTGCACACAAACAATACAGCCAGCCTCGTAGCCAATGGCAACAACAACAGCAGCACCTGACCCACATCTCACTGTTATTGTTGTCAATGTTACCGGCCACACACACACACACACACACACACACACACAGACTGAAGTTATTAGTCCTGTTGAACTCTGTAGCTGTAGTATATCAGAATAAACGGGGGATGACGATAGAGAGGAGGGGGATGACGATAGAGAGGAGGGGGTGAAGATAGAGAGGTGTGATGATGATCGAGAGGAGGGGGTGATGATAGAGAGGAGGGGGGTGAAGATAGATAGGAGGGGGTGATGATAGAGAGGAGGAGGGTGCAGATAGAGAGGAGGGGGATGAAGATAGATAGGAGGGCGGTGAAGATAGAGGTGTGATGATAGAGGAGGGGGATGAAGACAGAGAGGAGGGGGGTGAAGACAGAGAGGAGGAGGGTGAAGACAGAGAGGAGGGGGGTGAAGACAGAGAGGAGGAGGGTGAAGATAGAGAGGAGGGGGGTGAAGATAGATAGGAGGGCGGTGAAGATAGAGAGGAGGGGGGTGAAGATAGATAGGAGGGCGGTGAAGATAAAGGTGTGATGATAGAGAGGAGGGGGGTGAAGACAGAGAGGAGGGGGATGAAGATAGAGAGGAGGGGGATGAAGATAGAGAGGTGTGATGATGATAGAGAGGAGGGGGTGAAGATAGAAAGGAGGGGGATGAAGATAGGTGTGATGATGATAGAGAGGAGGGGGTGAAGATAGAGAGGAGGGGGATGAAGATAGAGAGGAGGGGGTGAAGATAGAGAGGAGGGGGATGAAGATAGAGAGGAGGGGGATGTGAGGAACTAGTTCCCTCCAGAATCATCGGCGACGGTTGACTGGTTTACTCTGGAACTTATGTAACTGGGCTAAGATAGATTATCGCCTAAGGAATGTTCACGAAGGCTGAGCTTCAACTGTTGTCTGTATTGTGGTGCTGCGGGTAATTTCATAGCCACCTGCCCAGTCAAAAGACCAGGCTCATCAGTAGGAACGAGTATGCTGGTGGGCCAGACTGGAGTTTTCTAACTGCCGTTACTCATACTCCCTTTTTTGTTATCCTAATGTGGGGTGACCGGTCTAAGTCTCTCCTGGTGCTCATCGATTCTGGGGCAGATGAGAGTTTTATGGACACTACCCTGTTATCTGAGCTAGATATCCCCACACAACTCTCCTCCATTCCCATGGAAGCCAGAGCACTAGATGGCTCCATTGGCAGGGTCACGCACAGCACAGTTCCCATTAACCTGCGGGTATCAGGCAATCACAGTGAGTCCATACAGCTTCTCCTCATCGAATCTCCCCAAGTCCCGGTTGTTTTGGGATTTTCACGGCTCCAGAAGCACAACCCCATTATTGACTGGACCACAGGTTCAACCCTGGATTGGAGCCCATTTTGCCACTCACATTGCCTTAAGGCGGCGCTGCCTCCCCAGGGACATCCTCCTCCAGGTATAAGTAAAGCCTCGGATTTCTCTGCCCTTCCTGCAGAGTACCAGGATCTCCTGGAGATTTTCATCAAGGTTCGTGCTACCTCTCTCCCTCCGCATCGTTCTTACGACTGCACTATTGACCTCCTCCCGGGCACCACAACGCCTCGAGGCCGGCTCTATTCCCTGTCTGGCCCTGAGACCAAGGCCATGGAGGAGTACATTGAGGTCTTTCTGGCTACCGGGAGCATTCGCTCTTCTGCCTAAGGGTTCTTCTTTGTGGAGAAGAAGGACAAGACCCTGTGTCCATGTATCGACTACCAGGGCCTCAATGACGTCATGGTTAAGAATCGTTACCCCCTGCCACTCCTATCCTCTGCTTTCGAACCTCTCCAGGGGGCTACTATCTTTTCCAAGCTGGACCTTCGGAATGCCTACCACCTTGTTCGGATCCGCGAGGGAGACGAGTGGAAGATGGCCTTCAACACTGCCAGTGGACATTATGAGTACCTGGTCATGCCGTTTGGGCTCACCAACGCTCTCGCTGTTTTCTAGGCCCTGGTAAATGATGTGCTCCGGAACATGTTGAATCGTTTTGTGTTTGTCTACCTCGACGACGTCCTTGTTTTCTCTCTTTCTGCCCAAGAACACATTCTCCATGTCCGACAAGTCCTTCAGCGTCTCCTGGAGAATCAGTTGTTTGTGAAAGCAGAGAAGTGCGATTTTCAACACTCTACTATCTCCTTTCTGGGATACGTCATCGCTGAAGGGAATGTCTAGATGGACCCTGAAAAGGTGAGAGCGGTGGTGGAATGGCCCCAACAAACGTCCAGGGTGCAGCTACAACAGTTCCTGGGTTTTGCTCATTTCTACCGGCGTTTCATCCGGGGCTCCAGCACCCTGGCGTCTCCCCTCTCTGCATTCACTTCTCCCAGGGTACTGTTCACATGGTCCCCAGCTGTTGACAGGGCATTTGTGGACCTGAAGCAGCAGTTCACTACAGCCCCCATCCTCATCCATCCGGACCCGGCCCGTCAGTTTGTGGTTGAGGTTGACGCTTCCGACATGGGAGTAGGGGCTGTCCTGTCCCAGCGGTCTGTCCAGGACCAAAAGCTTCATCCCTGTGCCTTCCTGTCCTATCATCTCAACTCCACGGAAAGGAACTATGATGTTGGGACCGGGAACTTCTGGCGGTTATGATGGTGGCTGGAGGAGAGGAGGCACTGGCTGGAAGGGGCGGAACATTTATATTTGGTTTGGACTGACCATAAGAATTTAGAATACCTCCGCACTGCCAAGGCAGGCCCGTCCAGCCCTGTTATTTACCCGTTTCAATTTCCCCATCTCCTACCGCCCAGGGTGGAGCCGGACGCCCTTTCCCGCCTGTACAGTTCCGCTGCCACACCCTCTGAATCTGAGACCCATGGGGCAAGCGCACAATTGGCCCAGCGTCGTACGGGTTAGGGGAGGGTTTGGCCGACAGGGATGTCCCTGTCCCATCATGCTCTAGCGACTCCTGTGGCGGGCTGGGCACAGTGCACACTGTTGCCAGGTATATGATGTTTTCTCTGACACATCGGTGCGGCTGGCTTCCGGGTTAAGTGGGAATTGTGTCAAGAAGCAGTGCGGCTTGGTTGGGTTGAGTTTCGGAGGACGCGGCTCTCGACCTTCGCCTCTCCCGAGTCCGTAGGGGAGTTGCAGTCGATGAGACAAGACTGTAACTGCCAATTGGATACCACAAAATTGGGGAGAAAAAAGGGGTAACATTTAAAAAAAGAAAAAAGAAGTAGAAGTCAACATACCCCCAGATGTTCCTCCGCCGCTGTTGACGTACCTGGAAAAGAGCTTGGTCGACTCTTTTCAAGACCACCTCGACAAGCGGACCACCACCGGCTCCCCGCTATCGTCTCAGGCAGAGGGTATGGCTGCCTACACGGGACTTGCCGGCACCTCGGTCAATCAGGTCTCTGCCCAGGTAAGACGCCAGGTGGCGTCCCCTAGAGGGGGGGTACTGTCACACCCTGATCTGTTTCACCTGTCATTGTGATTGTCTCCACCCCCCTCCAGGTGTCATCCATCTTCCCCATTATTCCTAGTGTATTTATTCTGTTTGTTGCCAGTTCGTCTTGTCAAGCTTACCAGCGTGTTTTTCCGAGCTCCTGTTTTTTCATAGTCTCTGTTTTTCTAGTCC
>NC_138292.1:83790000-83800000 GCF_965601325.2 Salmo salar | reverse complement strand
TTAAATTCACACAGGACACCGGATAAGACAAGAGAAATACTCCAGATGTAACAGACTGACCCTAGCCCCCCGACACATAAACTACTGCAGCATAAATACTGGAGGCTGAGACAGGAGGGATCAGAAGACACTGTGGCCCCATCCGATGATACCCCCGGACAGGGCCAAACAGGCAGGATATAACCCCACCCACTTTGCCAAAGCACAGCCCCCACACCACTAGAGGGATGTCTCCAACCACCAACTTACCGTCCTAAGACAAGGCCGAGTATAGCCCACAAAGATCTCCGCCATGGCACAACCCAAGGGAGTGACGCACCCCTCCCATGGACGGCATGGAAGAACACCAGTAAGCCAGTGACTCAGCCCCTGTAATAGGGTTAGAGGCAGAGAATCCCAGTGGAGAGAGGGGAACCGGCAAGGCAGAGACAGCAAGGGCGGTTCGTTGCTCCAGCCTTTCCATTCACCTTCACACTCCTGGGCCAGACTATACTTAATCATAGGACCTACTGAAGAGATAAGTCTTCAGTAAAGATTTAAAGGTTGAGACTGAGCCTGCGTCTCTCACATGGGTAGGCAGACCATTACATAAAAATGGAGCTCTATAGGAGAAAGCCCTACCTCCAGCCGTTTGCTTAGAAATTCTAGGGACAATTAGGAGGCCTGCGTCTTGTGACCGTAGCGTACGTGTAGGTATGTACGGCAGGACCAAATCGGAAAGATAGGTAGGAGCAAGCCAATGTAATGCTTTGTAGGTTAGCAGTAAAACCTTGAAATCAGCCCTTGCCTTAACAGGAAGCCAGTGTAGGGAGGCTAGCACTGGAGTAATATGATCAAATTTGTTTAGTACTTTATCCGGGTAGCCGGAAAGTAGAGCATTGCAGTAGTCCAGCCTAGAAGTAACAAAAGCATGGATTAATTTTTCTGCATCATTTTTGGACAGAAAGTTTCTGATTTTTGCAATGTTATGTAGATGGAAAAAAGCTGTCCTTGAAACAGTCTTGATATGTTCTTCAAAAGAGAGATCAGGGTCCAGAGTAACGCAGAGGTCCTTCACAGTTTTATTTGAGACGACTGTACAACCATCCAGATTAATTGTCAGATTCAACAGAAGGTCTCTTTGTTTCTTGGGACCTAGAACAAGCATCTCTGTTTTGTCTGAGTTTAAAAGTAGAAAGTTTGCAGCCATCCACTTCTTTATGTCTGAAACACAGGCTTGTAGCGAGGCCAATTTTGGGGCTTCACCATGTTTCATTGAAATGTACAGCTGTGTGTCGTCCGCATAGCAGTGAAATTTAACATTATGTTTTCGAATGACATCCCCAAGAGGTAAAATATATAGTGAAAACAATAGTGGTCCTAAAACGGAACCTTGAGGAACACCGAAATTTACAATTGATTTGTCAGAGGACAAACCATTCACAGAGACAAACTGATATCTTTCCGACAGATAAGATCTAAACCAGGCCAGAACTTGTCCATGTAGACCAATTTGGGTTTCCAATCTCTCCAAAAGAATGTGGTGATCGATGGTATCAAAAGCAGCACTAAGATCTAGGAGCACGAGGACAGATGCAGAGCCTCGGTCTGACGTCATTAAATGGTCATTTACCACCTTCACAAGTGCAGTCTCAGTGCTACGATGGGGTCTAAAACCAGACTGAAGCGTTTCGTATACATTGTTTGTTTTCAGGGAGGCAGTGAGTTGCTGCGCAACAGCTTTTTCAAAAATGTTTGAGAGGAATGGAAGATTCGATATAGGCTGATAGTTTTTTATAATTTCTGGGTCAAGATTCGGCTTTTTCAAGAGAGGCTTTATTACTGCCACTTTTAGTGAGCTTGGTACACATCCGGTGGATAGAGAGCCGTTTATTATGTTCAACATAGGAGGGCCAAGCACAGGAAGCAGCTCTTTCGGTAGTTTAGTTGGAATAGGGTCCAGTATGCAGCTTGGAGGTTTAGAGGCCATGATTATTTTCATCATTGTGTCAAGAGATATAGTACTAAAACACTTTAGTATCTCCCTTGATCCTAGGTCCTGGCAGAGTTGTGCAGACTCAGGACAATGGAGCTTTGGATGAATACACAGATTTAAAGAGGAGTCCGTAATTTGCTTTCTAATGATCATGATCTTTTCCTCAAAGAAGTTCATAAATTTATTACTGCTGAAGTGAAAGCCATCCTCCATTTGTGTAAGGTTTGACGTCAGGAATGGACCAAGGCGCAGCGGGAATGTGGAAACTCATATTTCTTTCATAAAAACACGCAAAGCATCCACAGGGAAAAACAATACACAATACTCACGACGACAGGAACAGTTTTGCAGGCTCACAAAACGCAGTGCAAAAACAACTACCCACAACCCCAAAGGAAAACACACACCTGTTTATAGGACTCCCAATCAAAGGCAACTCAACACACCTGCCTTCAATTGGGAGTCCAACAACCAACTTACATGTAACACAAAAATCTCTGCCACGTCCTGACCAAAACTAATACAATTGCTCCCTCTGCTGGTCAGAACGTGACAATTTGCGAATGCTGCTTTTTAGTTAGCTTTGCGACAGTATCAAAAAGAAATTTCGGATTGTTCTTATTTTCCTCAATGAAGTTGGAAAAATAGGATGATCGAGCAGCAGTGAGGGCTCTTCGCTACTGCACGGTACTGTCTTTCCAAGCTAGTCGGAAGACTTCCAGTTTGGTGTGGCGCCATTTCCGTTCCAATTTTCTGGAAGCTTGCTTCAGAGCTCGTGTATTTTCTGTATACCAGGGAGCTAGTTTCTTATGACAGATGTTTTTAGTTTTTAGGGGTGCAACTGCATCTAGGGTATTGCGCAAGGTTAAATTGAGTTCCTCGGTTAGGTGGTTAACTGATTTTTGTCCTCTGACGTCCTTGGGTAGGCAGAGGGAGTCTGGAAGGGCATCAAGGAATCTTTGGGTTGTCTGAGAATTTATAGCACAACTTTTAATGCTCCATGGTTGGGGTCTGAGCAGATTATTTGTTGCAAACGCAATAAAATGGTGGTCCGATAATCCAGGATTATGAGGAAAAACATTAAGATCCACAACATTTATTCCATGGGACAAAACTAGGTCCAGAGTATGACTGTGGCAGTGAGTAGGTCCAGAGACATGTTGGACAAAACCCACTGAGTCGATGATGGCTCCGAAAGCCTTTTGGAGTGGGTCTGTGGACTTTTCCATGTGAATGTTAAAGTCACCAAAAATTTGAATATTATCTGCTATGACTACAAGATCCGATAGGAATTCAGGGAACTCAGTGAGGAACACTGCATATGGCCCAGGAGGCTTGTAAACAGTAGCTATAAAAAGTGATTGAGTAGGCTGCATAGATTTCATGACTAGAAGCTCAAAAGACGAAAACGTCATTGTTTTTTTTTTTGTAAATTGAAATTTGCTATCATAAATGTTAGCAACACCTCCGCCTTTGCCGGATGCATGGGGGGTATGGTCACTAGTGTAACCAGGGGGTGAGGCCTCATTTAACACAGTAAATTCATCAGGCTTAAGCCATGTTTCAGTCAGGCCAATCACATCAAGATTATGATCAGTGATTAGTTCATTGACTATAACTGCCTTGGAAGTGAGGGATCTAACATTAAGTAACCCAATTTTGAGATGTGGGGTATCACAATCTCTTTCAATAATGGCAGGAATGGAGGAGGTCTTTATACTAGTGAGATTGCTAAAGCGAACACCGCCATCTTTAATTTTGCCCAACCTAGATCGAGGCACAGACACGGTCTCAATGGGGAAAGCTGAGCTGACTACACTGACTGTGCTAGTGGCAGACTCCACTAAACTAGCAGGCTGGCTAACAGCCTGCTGCCTGGCCTGCACCCTATTTCATTGTGGAGTTAGAGGAGTTAGAGCCCTGTCTATGTTCGTAGATAAGATGAGAGCACCCCTCCAGCTAGAATGGAGTCCATCACTCCTCAAAAGGCCAGGCTTGGTCCTGTTTGTGGGTGAGTCCCAGAAAGAGGGCCAATTATCTACAAATTCTATCTTTTGGGAGGGGCAGAACACAGTTTTCAACCAGCGATTGAGTTGTGAGACTCTGCTGTAGAGCTCATCACTCCCCCTAACTGGGAGGGGGCCAGAGACAATTAATCGATGCCGACACATCTTTCTAGCTGATTTACGCGCTGAAGCTATGTTGCGCTTGGTGACCTCTGACTGTTTCATCCTAACATCGTTGGTGCCGACGTGGATAACAATATCTCTATACTCTCTACACTCGCCAGTTTTAGCTTTAGCCAGCACCGTCTTTAGATTAGCCTTAACGTCGGTAGCCCTGCCCCCTGGTAAACTGTGTATGATCGCTGGATGATTCGTTTTAAGTCTAATACTGCGGGTAATGGAGTCGCCAATGACTAGGGTTTTCAATTTGTCAGAGCTAATGGTGGGAGCCTTCGGCGTCTCAGACCCCACAACGGGAGGAGTAGAGACCAGAGAAGTTTCGGCCTCCGACTCTGACTCGCTTAATGGGGAGAACAGGTTGAAAGTTTCTGTCGGCTGAATAAGCGACACCGGTTGAGAATTCCTACAGCGTTTCCCTCCAGAAGCCATGAGAAAGTTGTCCGGCTGCGGGGACCGTGCGAGGGGGTTTATACTAACGTTACTATCTGTACTTACTGGTGGCACAGACGCTGTTTCATCCTTTCCTACACTGAAATTACCCTTGCCTAACGATTGCGTCTGAAGCTGGGCTTGCAGCACAGCTATCCTTGCCGTAAGGCGATCGTTCTCCTGTATATTATAAGTACAACGACTGCAATTAGAAGGCATCATGTTAATGTTACTTAGCTTCGGCTGTTTGAAGTCCTGACAAACCATGTCCAGATAAAACCTCCGGGGTGAAAAAGTTGAATGAAAAAAGTTGAGTGAGGGAAAAACTAAAAATATACGGTAATGAAAAATTAAAAACCGTGAGGTAGTCAGGTAGCAAAGTAAGATCGGCAACATGTATCAATGCGTGTGTGTGTGTGTGTGTGTGTGTGTGTGTGTGTGTGTGTGTGTGTGTGTGTGTGTGTGTGTGTTTGTGTTGTTGAGACCAAAGAGATGGGTTGAGTTTCATAACTAATCTGACAAACCCATCCTCAGATATAGACTGGTGTAACTCCATAGTGCTGCTATTAGGCATTCATAGTGCTGTTATGAAGTGTTCATAGTGCTGTTATGAAGCATTCATAGTGCTGTTATGAAACATTCATAGTGCTGTTATGAAGCATTCATAGTGCTGTTATGAAACATTCATAGTGCTGTTATGAAGCATACATACTGCTGTTATGAAACGTTCATAGTGCTGTTATGAAGCATTCATTGTGCTGTTATGAAGCATTCATAGTGCTGTTATAAAGCATTCATAGTGCTGTTATGAAACATTCATAGTGCTGTTATGAAGCGTTCATAGTGCTGTTATGAAGCGTTCATAGTGCTGTTATGAAGCGTTCATAGTGCTGTTATGAAGCATTCATGCATGTCTCATCTGTGAGTGGAAATGTTTCTCCTACTGAATTTACATCTGCCATCTATTACAACAGGATTCCACTGTGTGTTCTGTATGTTCTGAAGGATCTGTGTGTTCAGTTTTATTTGTTTTATGTGTAGTCTATGTGTTCTATGTGCTCTGTGTGTTCTGTGTGTTCTATATGTTCTGTGTGTTCTGTGTGTTATATGTGTTCTATGTGTTCTGTGTGTTAAGTGTTCTATGTGTTCTGTGTGTTCTGTGTGTTCTATGTGTTCTGTGTGTTCTGTGTGTTATATGTGTTCTATGTGTTTTATGTGTTCTATGTGTTCTGTGTGTTCTATGTGTTCTGTGTGTTCTGTGTGTTCTGTTTGTTATATGTTATACTTACTAGATGACCAGTTCTTATAGCCTTTAGCCGTACCCTTAACCTACTCCTCCTCTGAGCCTCTGGTGATGTGGAGGTTAATCCAGGCCCTGCAGTGCCTAGCTCCACTCCCATTCTACAGGCGCTATCATTTGCTGACTTCTGTAATCGTAAAAGCCTTGGTTTCATGCATGTTAACATTAGAAGGCTCCTCCCTAAGTTTGTTTTATTCACTGCCCTAGCACACTGTGCCAACCCGGATGTCCTAGCCATGTCTGAATCCTGGCTCAGGAAGACCACCAAAAACCCTGAGCTTTCCATCCCTAATTCACTACTGTAAGTCGCTCTGGATAAGAGCATCTGCTAAATGACTAAAATGTAAATGTAAAAATGTTCAATTCTCGGGCCGACTCTCTTCTCTGTATACATCAATGATGTCGCTCTTGCTGCTGGTGATTCTCTGATCCACCACTATGCAGACGACACCATTCTGTATACTTCTGGCCCTTCTTTGGATACTGTGTTAATACTTCATTGGGATAGGGGGCATCATTGGGAAGTTTGGATGAAAAGCATGCCTGTTACTCAGGCCCAGAAGCTAGGATAGATTTGGACAGAATACACTCTAAAGTTTCCAAAACTGTTAAAATAATGTCTGTGAGTACAACTGAACTCATATGGCAGGCGAAAACCTGAGAAAAATCCAACCAGGAATTGGGAATTCTAAAGTTTGTAGTTTTTTAAGTGTATGCCTATCCAGTATCCAGTGTCTGTGGGGTCAGATTGCACTTCCTACGGCTTCCAGTAGATGTCAACAATCTTTAGAAGTTGTTTCAGGCTTCTATTGTGAAAGGGGAGAGAATAAGACCACTCAAAGCAAGTGGCTCAGCTGAAAGCCATGAGTTGTTTATCGCACGTGGCCATGAGCGCGCCGTTCGTTCTCTTTCCTTTCTAATGAAAACGGTATTGTCCAGTTGAAATATTATTGAATATTTATGATAAAAAGATTCTAAGGTTTGATTATAAACATCGTGTAACATGTTTCTATGAACTTTAATGGAACTTTTTTGACTTTTCGTCTGGATGTTGTGAGTGCGCTTTGTGCCTTTGGATTACTGAACTAAACCCGCAAACAAAACTGAGGTATTTGGACATAAAGAGGGACTGTATTGAACAAAACAAACATTTATTGTGTAACATGGAGTCCTGGGAGTGCCACCAGATGAAGATCATCAAAGGTAAGTGATTAATTTAATCGCTATTTCTGTATTTTGTGAGTCCTCTCCTTGGCTGGAAAATGTCTGTATGGTTTTTTGTGGCTAGGTGCTGTCCTAAGATAATCACATGGTGTGCTTTTGCCGTAAAGCCTTTTTGAAATCTGACACAGCGGCTGGATTAACAAGAAGTTTGTCTTTAAGCCTATGTATAACACTTGTATCTTTCATCAATGTTTATGATGAGTATTACTGTAATTTGATTTGGCTCTCTGCAATTTCACCGGATGTTATTTGAGACAATGCATTACTAAACATAACGCGCCAATTTAAACTGAGATTTTTGGACATTAAGAGGGACTTTATTAAACAAAAGAAACATTTATTGTATAACATGGAGTCCTGGGAGTGCCACCAGATGAAGATCATCAAAGGTTAGTGATTAATTTAATCGCTATTTCTGTTTTTTGTGAGTCCTTTCCTTGGCTGGAAAATGTCTGTATGGTTTTTTGTGGCTAGGCGCTGTCCTAACATAATCGCATGGTGTGCATTCGCCGTAAAGCCTATTTGAAATCGGACACTGTGGTTGGATTAACAAGAACTTTATCTTTAAAATGGTGTATAATACTTGTATGTTTGAGGAATTATAATTATGAATTTCTGTTGTTTGAATTTGGCTCTCTGCAATTTCACTGGCTGTTGTCGAGGTGGGACGCTAGCATCCCACTAATCCCAGAGAGGTTTTAACTAACCTCCAGACGAGCTTCAATGCCATACAACTCTCCTTCCGTGGCCTCCAACTCCTCTTCAATGCAAGTAAAACTAAGTGCATGCTCTTCAAACGATCACTGCCCGCACCTGCCCGCCCGCCCGTCCAGCATCACTACTCTGGACGATTCTGACTTAGAATATGTGGACAACTACAAATACCTAGGTGTCTGGCTAGACTGTAAACTCTCCTCCAGGATTTACATTAAACATCTCCAATCCAAAATTAAATCTAGAATCGGCTTCCTATTTCGCAACAAAGCATCCTTCACTCATGCTACCAAACATACCCTCGTAAAACTGACCATCCTACCGATCCTCGACTTCGGCAATGTCATCTATAAAATAGCTTCCAACACTCTACTCAACAAATTGGATGCAGTTTATCACAGTGCCATGCGTTCTGTCACCAAAGCCCCATATATTACCCACCACTGTGACCTGTACGCTCTCGTTGGCTGGCCATCGCTTCATACTCGTCGCCAAACCCACTGGCTCCAGGTCATCTACAAGTCTCTGCTAGGTAAAGCCCGCCTTATCTCAGCTCACTGGTCACCATAGCAGCACCCACCCGTAGCACGCGCTCCAGCAGGTATATCTCACTGGTCACCCCCAAAGCCAATTCCTCCTTTAGCCGCCTTTCCTTCCAGTTCTCTGCTGCCAATGACTGGAACGAATTGCAAAAATCACTGAAGCTGGAGACTCTTATCTCCCTCACTAACTTTAAGCACCAGCTGTCAGAACAGCTCACAGATCACTGCACCTGTACATAGCCCATCTGTAAACAGCCCATTCAACTACCTCATCCCCATATTGTATTTATTTTTTGTTGCTCCTTTGCACCCCAGTATCTCTACTTGCACATTAATCTTCTGCACATCTACCACTCCAGTGTCTAATTGCTGTATTGTAATTACTTCGCCACCATGGCCTATTTATTGCCTTACCTCCCTTATCTTACCTCCTTTGCACACACTGTATATATTTTTTTCTTTTTTCTACTGTATTACTGACTATATGTTTGTTTATTCCATGTGTAACTCTGTGTTGTTGTATGTGTCGAACTGCTGTGCTTTATCTTGAGAACTTGTTCTCAACTAGCCTATCTGGTTAAATAAAGGTGAAATAAAAATGTGTTCTGTGTGTTCTGCTTTCTGTGTATTCTGTGTGTTCTGTGTATTCTGTGTGTTCTATGTGTTCTGTGTGTTCTATGTGTTCTGTGTTCTGTGTATTCTCTACTCTCTGGACTCTACTAACCAGTAGGAAGCTGAGAACTGAGAACACACAGAACACACACACACACACACACACACACACACACACACACACACACACACACACACACACACACACACACACACACACACACACACACACACACACACACACACACACACACACACACTCAGACATACACACACACACACACACACACTCAGACATACAGACATACACACACACACAGACACAGACACACACACACACACACACTCAGACATACAGACACACGCACACACTCAGACATACAAACACACACAAACACAGACACACACACACACACACACACACACACACACACACACACACACACACACACACACACACACACACACACACACACACACACACACACACACACACACACACACACACACACTCAGACATACAGACACACACACACACAGACACGCACACACTCAGACATACAAACACACACAAACACAGACACACACACACACTCAGACATACAAACACACAAAAACACAGACACACACACACACACACACACACACACACACACACACACACACACACACACACACACACACACACACACACACACACACACACACACACACACACACACACACTCAGACATACAGACACACACACACACAGACACACACACACTCAGACACACACACACACACTCAGACATACAGACACACACAAACACAGACACACACACACAAACACAGACACACACACACTCAGACATACAGACACACACACACAGTAATATCATATCTGACTGTCAGTGACTAACACAATCCATGGGTTCCCCCCTGGAGTACACATGTCCTGCGTGATTACGATACGTTAGATAGCTGGATAGACTTACAGACCAGTTTAGATAGCTGGCTAGACTTCCTGACCAGTTTA
>NC_138292.1:83767500-83780000 GCF_965601325.2 Salmo salar | reverse complement strand
TTGAAAAATTGTTTTTGCATTTTTGAGGTATTTGTAATTCGCGCCACTCTATACCATTGGATATTGGTGAGGCGTTCCGCTAGCGGAACGTCTGTCCCTAGACGCTGTGGGTACAACATCACCAATGCACTTGCTAATAAACTCGCTCACCAAATCAGCGTATTCATCAAAGTTGTTGTTTGACGTTATGCGGAACATTTCCCAGTCCACGTGATCGAAGCAATCTTGAAGCGTGGAATCCGATTAGTCGGACCAGTCAGGTGAACAAAAGGACTTGAGTTCCTGTATGTTGTTATGATCACACCATGTCTCATTAATCATAAGGCATACACCCCCGCCCTTCTTCTTACCAGAGAGATGCTTGTTTCTGTTGGCGCGATGCGTGAAGATACCAGGTGGCTGTACCGACTCCGATAGCGTGTCTCGAGTGAGCCATGTTTCTGTGAAACAAAGAACGTTACAGTCTCTGATGTCTCTATGGAAGGCTACCCTTGCTCGGGTTTCGTCTACCTTGTTGTCAAGAGACTGGACATTGGCGAGTTGTATGCTCGGGAGTGGTGCGCGATGTGCCCGTCTACGGAGCCTGACCAGAAGACCGCTCCGTCTGCCCCTTCTACGGCGCCATTGTTTTGGGTCGCCGGCTGGGATCCGATCCATTGTCCTGGGTGGTGGGCCAAACAGAGGATCCTCTTTGGGAAAGTCGTATTCCTGGTCGTAATGTTGGTGAGTTGACGTTGCTCTTATATCCAATAGTTCCTCCCGGCTGTATGTAATAAAACCTAAGATTTCCTGGTTTAACATTGTAAGAAATAACACATAAAAAAACTAAATACTGCATAGTTTCCAGGGAACGCGAAGCGAGGCGACCATCTCTGTCGGCGCCGGAAGAGTCTACTCAGTTAGCCGACGATAACTCAGTTAGCCGACGATAACTCAATTAGCCAATGATAACTCAGTTAGCCGACAATAACTCAATTCGCCATTGATAACTCAGTTAGCCGATGATAACTCAGTTAGCCGACGATAACACAGTTAGCTGGCGATAACTCAGTTTGCCGACGATAACTCAGTTAGCCAATGATGACTCAGTTAGCTGGCGATAACTCAGTTAGCCGACGATAACTCAGTTGGCCAATGATAACTCAGTTAGCCGACGATAACACCAACCCAAGGCTTTTAAATCCATCACTGGAAGTGCACACTTTAGGAAAGTCAGGATGCAACCTAACTTTACTACAGTGTTAATGTCTAAGAAGATGTGTGTGTTAGAAGGATATGCAACCTAACTTTACTACAGTGTTAATGTCTAAGAAGATGTGTGTGTTAGAAGGATATTTAACCTAACTTTACTAGAGTGTAAAGAGAGAGAGAGAACCTTGGGAAAATCCTCTGCATTATCATTAACAGCAGACTCATACATTTCCTCAGTGAAACAATGTACTGAGCAAATGTCAAATTGGCTTTTTAGCAAATTTCGGTACGACAGACCACGTATTCACCCCGCACACCCTAATTGACAAACAAACAAAACAAAACAAAGGCAAAGTCTTCTCATGCTTTGTTGATTTCAAAAAAAGCCTTTGACTCAATTTGGCATGAGGGTCTGCTATACAAATGGATGGAAAGTGGTGTTGGGGGTAAAACATACGACATTATAAAATCCATGTACACAAACAAGTGTGTGGTTAAAACAGGCAAAAAACACACACATTTCTTCCCACAGGGCCGTGGGGTGAGACAGGGATTCAGCTTAAGCCCCACCGTCCTTAACATATATATCGACGAATTGGCGTGGGCACTAGAAAGGTCTGCAGCACCCGGCCTCACCCTACTAGAATCTGAAGTCAAATGTCTACTGTTTGCTGATGATCTGGTGCTTCTGTCACCAACCAAGGAGGGCCTACAGCAGCACCTAGATTTTCTGCACAGATTCTGTCAGACCTGGGCTCTGACAGTAAATCTCAGTAAGACCAAAATAATGGTGTTCCAAAAAAGGTCCAGTCGCCAGGACCACAAATACAAATTCCATTTAGACACCGTTGCCCTAGAGCACACAAAAAAACTATACAAACCTTGGCCTAAACATCAGGTAACTTCCACAAAGCTGTGAACGATCTGAGAGACAAGGCAAGAAGGGCATTCTATGCCATCAAAAGGAACATAAAATTCAACATACCAATTAGAATCTGGCTAAAAATACTTGAATCAATTATAGAACCCATTGCCCTTTATGGTTGTGAGGTCTGGGGTCCGCTCATCAACTAAGAATTCACAAAACGGGACAAACACCAAATTGAGACTGCATGCAGAATTCTGCAAAAATATCCTCCGTGTACAACGTAAAACACCAAATAATGCATGTAGAGCAGAATTAGGCCGATACCCGCTAATTATCAAAATCCAGAAAATAGCCGTTAAATTCTACAACCACCTAAAAGGAAGTGATTCCCAAACCTTCCATAACAAAGCCATCACCTACAGAGAGATGAACCTGGAGAAGAGTCCCCTAAGCAAGCTGGTCCTGGGGCTCTGTTCACAAACACAAACACACCCCACAGAGCCCCCGGACAGCAACACAATTAGACCCAAACAAATCATGAGAAAATTAAAAGATAATTACTTGACACATTGGAAAGAATTAACATAAAAACAGAGCAAACTAGAATGCTATTTGGCCCTAAACAGAGAGTACACAGTGGCAGAATACCTGACCACTGTGACTGACCCAAACTTAAGGAAAGCTTTGACTATGTACAGACTCAGTGAGCATAGCCTTGCTATTGAGAAAGGCAGACCTGGCTCTCAAGAGAAGACAGGCTATGTGCACACTGTCCACAAAATGATGTGGAAACTGAGCTGCACTTCTTAACATCCTGCCCAATGTATGACCATATTAGAGACACATATTTCCCTCAGATTACACAGACCCACAAAGAATGAGAAAACAAACCCGATTTTGATAAACTCCCATATCTACTGGGTGAAATACCAGTGTGCCATCACAGCAGCAAGATTTGTGACCTGTTGCCACGAAAAAAGGTCAACCAGTGAAGAACAAACACCATTGTAAATACAACCCATATTTATGCTTATTTATTTTCCCTTTTGTACATTAACCATTTATACGTCGTTACAACACTGTATATATACATAATATGATGTCTTTATTCTTTTGAAACTTCTGTATGTTAAATGTTTACTGTTAATATTTATTGTTTATTTCACTTTTGTATATTATCTACTTCACTTGCTTTGGCAATGTTAACACATGTTTCCCATGACAATAAAGCCCCTTGAATTGAATTTAATTGAATTGAGAGAGAGAGAAAGAGAGAAAGACAGATGGCTCTCTTTCTGTCTATGCATTTGTTGTATGTGTTCTCTGTGTTGTATGTGTTCTCTGTGTTCTCTATGTGTTTGCTGTGATCTATGTATTCTATGTGTTCTATGTGTTCTATGTGTGTTCTATGTGTTCTGTCTGTGTTCTCTGTGTCTCTGTGTTCTCTGTGTTCTGTGTGTTCTCTGTGTTCTCTGTGTCTCTATGTTCTCTATGTGTTCTCTGTGTTCTATGTGTTCTCTGTGTTCTCTGTGTTCTTGTGTTCTATGTGTTTTATGTGTGTTGTCTGTGTTCTATGTGTTCTATGTGTTCTGTGTGTTCTCTATGTGTTCTGTCTGTGTTCTCTGTGTCTCAATGTTCTCTTTGTGTTCTCTGTGTTCTCTGTGTTCTCTATGTTCTATGTGTTCACTGTGTTCTATGTGTTCTCTGTGTTCTCTGTGTTCTCTATGTCCCTGTGTTCTATGTGTTCTCTGTGTTCTCTGTGTTCTCTATGTCCCTGTGTTCTCTGTGTTCTCTGTGTTCTCTGTGTTCTCTATGTGTTCTCTGTGTTCTATGTGTTCGCTGTGTTCTATGTGTTCTGTGTGTTCTCTGTGTTCTCAGTGTTCTATGTATTCTCTGTGTTCTATGTGTGTTCTCTGTGTTCTCTATGTTCTCTGTGTTCTATGTGTTCTATGTGTGTTCTCTATGTTGTATATGTTCTCTATGTTCTCTGTGTTCTATGTGTTCTGTGTGTTCTCTGTGTTCTCTGTGTTCTATGTGTTCTCTGTGTTCTATGTGTGTTCTCTATGTTCTCTATGTTCTCTGTGTTCTATGTGTTCTCTGTGTTCTCTATGTTCTCTGTGTTCTATGTGTTCTATGTTCTCTATGTGTTATCTGTGTTCTATGTGTTCTATGTGTTCTCTGTGTTCTATGTGTTCTCTGTGTTCTATGTGTTCTCTGTTGTCCTATGTGTTCTCTATGTGTTTCCTGTGTTCTCTGTGTGTGTTCTCTGTGTTCTATGTGTACTCTGAGTTCTCTGTGTTCTCTATGTTCTCTGTGTTCTATGCGTTCTCTGTGTTATCTGTGTTCTATGTGTTCTCTGTATTCTATGTGTTCTGTGTGTTCTCTGTGTTCTATGTGTTCTCTGTGTTCTATGTATTCTCTGTGTTCTATGTGTGTTCTGTGTTCTCTATGTTCTCTGTGTTCTATGTGTGTTCTCTGTGTTGTTTATGTGTTCTGCTTTCTCTGTGTTTTCTATGTGTGTTCTCTGTGTTCTCTATGTTCTCTGTGTTCTATGTGTTCTATGTGTGTTCTCTATGTTGTATATGTTCTCTATGTTCTCTGTGTTCTATGTGTTCTCTGTGTTCTATGTGTTCTGTGTGTTCTCTGTGTTCTCTGTGTTCTATGTGTTCTCTGTGTTCTATGTGTGTTCTCTATGTTCTCTATGTTCTCTGTGTTCTATGTGTTCTCTGTGTTCTCTATGTTCTCTGTGTTCTATGTGTTCTATGTTCTCTATGTGTTATCTGTGTTCTATGTGTTCTATGTGTTCTCTGTGTTCTATGTGTTCTCTGTTGTCCTATGTGTTCTCTATGTGTTTCCTGTGTTCTCTGTGTGTGTTCTCTGTGTTCTATGTGTTCTCTGAGTTCTCTGTGTTCTCTATGTTCTCTGTGTTCTATGCGTTCTCTGTGTTATCTGTGTTCTATGTGTTCTCTGTATTCTATGTGTTCTGTGTGTTCTCTGTGTTCTATGTGTTCTCTGTGTTCTATGTATTCTCTGTGTTCTATGTGTGTTCTGTGTTCTCTATGTTCTCTGTGTTCTATGTGTGTTCTCTGTGTTGTTTATGTGTTCTGCTTTCTCTGTGTTTTCTCTGTGTGTTCTATGTGTTCTCTATGTGTTCTATGTCTGTTCTGTGTTCTCTGTGTTCTCTAAGTTCTGTGTGTGTTCTGTGTGTTCTCTATGTCTTCTCTGTGTTCTCTGTGTGTTATCTGTGTGTTCTATGTGTGTTCTCTGTGTTCTCTATGTGTTCTCTATGTGTTCTATGTGTGTTCTGTGTTCTCTGTGTTCTCTAAGTTCTATGTGTGTTCTGTGTGTTCTCTATGTCTTCTCTGTGTTCTCTATGTGTTCTCTGTGTGTTCTATGTTCTATGTGTGTTCTGTGTGTTCTCTATATGTTCCATGTGTTCTCCGAGCTCTCTATCTGTTTTGTGTGTTCTTTGTGTTCTATTTGTGTTCTCTATGTGTTCTCTGTGTTCTCAATGTTCTATGTGTTATCTGTGTTCTCTGTGTTCTCTGTGTTCTATGTGTGTTCTGTGTTCTCTATGTGTTCTCTGTGTTCTATGTGTGTTCTGTGTTCTCTATGTGTTCTCTGTGTTCTATGTGTTCTATTTGTGTTCTCTGTGTTCTATGTGTGTTCTCTGTGTTCTCTGTGTTCTCCAAGTGTTCTATGTGTCTTCTCTGTGTTCTCTATGTGTTCTCTGTGTGTTCTATGTTCTATGTGTGTTCTGTGTGTTCTCTATGTGTTCTATGTGTTCTCCGAGCTCTCTATCTGTTTTGTGTGTTCTTTGTGTTCTATTTCTGTTCTCTGTGTTCTATGTGTGTTCTCTGTGTTCTATGTTCTCTATGTGTTTTCTATGTGTTCTCTGTGTTCTCTATGTTCTATGTGTGTTCTGTGTTCTCTATGTGTTATCTGTGTTCTCTGTGTTCTCTGTGTTCTCTATGTTCTCTATGTTCTATGTGTGTTCTGTGTTCTCTATGTGTTCTCTGTGTTCTATGTGTGTTCTGTGTTCTCTATGTGTTCTCTGTGTTCTACGTGTGTTCTGTGTTCTATGTGTGTTCTCTGTGTTCTCTGTGTTCTCCAAGTGTTCTATGTGTTTTCTATGTGTTCTCTATGTGTTCTCTGTGTTCTATGTGTTCTATTTGTGTTCTCTGTGTTCTATGTGTGTTCTCTGTGTTCTCTGTGTTCTCCAAGTGTTCTATGTGTTTTCTATGTGTTCTCTATGTGTTCTCTGTGTTCTATGTGTTCTATTTGTGTTCTCTGTGTTCTATGTGTTCTCCAAGTGTTCTATGTGTTTTCTATGTGTTCTCTATGTGTTCTCTGTGTTCTATGTGTTCTATTTGTGTTATCTGTGTTCTCTGTGTTCTCTGTGTTCTCATCTCTCTCATCTCTCTCAGCTCCCATGGCCTGTCATCTCTCTCATCTCTGTCATCTCTGTCATCTCTCTCATCTCTCTCAGCTCCCATGGCCTGTCATCTGTAACAACACATTATCCCGCTGATCACCTGGAGCTCCAGACTTCATCTCAGAGAGGTCAGCTCCTCAGGGACCCATCTCTGGAGGTTAGCTCTGAGCACCTGTAATCACATATACTGTTGTTGTACAGCCTGCCCCCAGGCCACACACACACACACACACACACACACACACTCACACACACACACACACACACACACACACACACACACACACACACACACACACACACACACACACACACACACACACACACACACACACACACACACACACAGTAAAGGGTGGATAAGTATGGCAACATCCCTTTCTCTCTTTCTGCTGAAATCCTATACTATCATTTCACACCCTTCCTCCTTCATTCCCTCCCTTCTTCTCTCCATCTTTCTCCTGCCCCCTCTCTCTTCATCTATCTCTCTATCTATCTCTCTCTTCTCCTTCCCCCTCCCTCCCTTTTTCTTTCCCCCCTCTCTCTCTCCCCTGCCTCTCCCTCCCCCACTTGCCTCTCTCCCCTCCCTCTCTCCCCCCCGCCTCTCCCCCCTCTCCCCCCCGCCTCTCCCGCCACCCTCTTTCTACCCCCCCTGCCTCTCTCCCCTCCCTCTCCCCCCGCCTCTCCCGCCACCCTCTCTCTCCCCCTGCCTCTCTCCCCTCCCTCTCTCTCCCCCCGCCTCTCCCGCCACCCTCTTTCTACCCCCCCTGCCTCTCTCCCCTCCCTCTCACCCCGCCTCTCCCGCCACCCTCTCTCTCCCCCCCTGCCTCTCTCCCCTTCCTCTCTCTCCCCCCGCCTCTCCCGCCACCCTCTTTCTACCCCCTGCCTCTCTCCCCTCCCTCTCTCTACCCCCTGCCTCTCTCCCCTCCCTCTCTCTCCCCCCCCTGCCTCTCTCCCCCCCGCCTCTCCCCCCTCTCCCCCCGCCTCTCCCGCCACCCTCTTTCTACCCCCCCTGCCTCTCTCCCCTCTCTCTCCCCCCCACCTCTCCCGCCACCCTCTCTCTACCCCCCTGCCTCTCTCCCCTCCCTCTCTCTCCCCCTCTGACTCCCAGGCCAGTAGATGTGTCAGGGGGAACCAGTGTTTCTGGAGATAATGTTTCCCTTCTGTCCAGATACACCATCATCCCAGGCACCTAGAAATCAGGGTACTGTGCAAACACACACATGTACAAAACAAAAATACATTTTATACTCCATTTGATATGTGTACTGTTTGACCCTGTATATGATATCCCACCTCTTTATGTATCGCTCTTCTTATCTTTCCACTTGACCTTGGTAGGTAGTGGTATGTGTTCAATAGCTTTTCATGGACTGAACCCTCCTGGTAGGTAGAGGTATGTGTTCAATAGCTTTTTATGGACTGAACCCTCCTGGTAGGTAGTGATATGTCTGAAGGGAAATTGTTTAAATAGGAGCGAGAGAGTGGCAGGTTGCCTGGCGGTTAAGAGCATTGGGCCAATAACCAGAAGGTTTCTGGTTCTAAATCCCGCCAGGACGTTCAAGATCGACGTCGAAATTGGATGTGTATTCATGTCCTGAGGACATCAGGAAATGCCTTCAAACCCGGCCACTAGGGGAAACAGTGAGCTGTATTACCGCCAGGTAGAGTTGAGTTTTGCTAGGGGTTAGGGTTACATGTGGATGGGCGTAATCTCATGACTCTGCTTTTTTATTTTTGGTTTGAACCCTATCCCAAGCCTTAACCACAAACCCTTAACCTAACCCTAACCCTACCCTTAACCCTATCCCAAGCCTTAACCACAAACCCTTAACCTAACCCTAACCCTACCCTTAACCCTATCCCAAGCCTTAACCACAAACCCTTAACCTAACCCTAACCCTACCCTTAACCCTATCCCAAACCTTTACCACAAACCCTTAACCTAACCCTAACCCTACCCTTAACCCTATCCCAAGCCTTAACCACAAACCCTTAACCTAACCCTAACCATACCCTTAACCCTATCCCAAGCCTTAACCACAAACCCTTAACCTAACCCTAACCCTACCCTTAACCCTATCCCAAGCCTTAACTACAAACCCTTAACCTAACCCTAACCCTACCCTTAACCCTATCCCAAGCCTTAACCACAAACCCTTAACCTAACCCTAACCCTACCCTTAACCCTATCCCAAGCCTTAACCACAAACCCTTAACCTAACCCTAACCCTACCCATAACCCTATCCCAAGCCTTAACTACAAACCCTTAACCTAACCCTACCCTACACTTAACCCTATCCCAAACCTTAACCACAAACCCTTAACCTAACCCTAACCCTACCCTTAACCCTATCCCAAGCCTTAACCACAAACCCTTAACCTAACCCTAACCCTACCCTTAACCCTATCCCAAGCCTTAACCACAAACCCTTAACCTAACCCTACCCTTAACCCTATCCCAAACCTTAACCACAAACCCTTAACCTAACCCTAACCCTACACTTAACCCTATCCCAAACCGTAACCACAAACCCTTAACCTAACCCCAACCCTACCCTTAACCTATCCCAAACCTTAACAACAAACCCTTAACCTAACCCTAACCCTACCCTTAACCCTATCCCAAACCGTAACCAAAACCCTTAACCTAACCCTAACCCTACCCTTAACATTATCCCAAACCTTACCCTTTACCTTAACCATTCAGAATGAGACTAAACTTAATCCTTACCTTTGAAATTTGACATTTGGAGTACGTAGATGAACGCCTAGTTCTGCAGTGAGACCTGTGAGAACTTGTTGGAAAAATCCGTCGATGTGCCCTTGAGCAAGTCACATAACCCTAATGGCTCCTGTAAGACGTTCTGGTTTAGAGTCTGCTAAATTACTAAAATGTAAATGTGAAACTGTAGAGCGAGAGAGAGACACAGGAGAGAGAAACAGGAGAGAGACACAGGAGAGTCACAGGAGAGCGACACAGGAGAGAGACAGGAGAGAGACACAGGAGAGAGACAGGAGAGAGACACAGGAGAGAGACACAGGAGAGTCACAGGAGAGCGACACAGGAGAGAGACAGGAGAGAGACACAGGAGAGAGACAGGAGAGAGACACAGGAGAGAGACACAGGAGAGTCACAGGAGAGCGACACAGGAGAGAGACAGGAGAGAGACACAGGAGAGAGACAGGAGAGAGACACAGGAGAGAGACACAGGAGAGAGACACAGGAGAGAGACACAGGAGAGAGTCACAGGAGAGAGACACAGGAGAGAGACAGGAGAGAGACACAGGAGAGAGACACAGGAGAGAGACACAGGAGAGAGACACAGGAGATACACAGGAGAGAGTCACAGGAGAGAGACACAGGAGAGAGACACAGGAGAGAGACACAGGAGATACACAGGAGAGAGTCACAGGAGAGAGACACAGGAGAGTCACAGGAGAGAGAGTGAGGAGTCTTAAGTTCACCTCTACCAGTGAGTGTTCATTTTATTGGCATCACAGAAGATACATAGTACAGTATTACGGTTAAGGTATATACTACAGTATTAGAGTTAAGATACATACTACAGTATTACAGTTACGATACATAGTACAGTATTACAGTTACGATACATAGTACAGTATTACAGTTAAGACACATAGTACAGTATTACGGTTAAGATATATACTACAGTATTACAGTTAAGACACATAGTACAGTATTACAGTTAAGATACATAGTACAGTATTACAGTTAAGATACTTACTACAGTATTACAGTTAAGATACTTACTACAGTATTACAGTTATGATATATAGTACAGTATTACAGTTACGATACATAGTACAGTATTACAGTTAAGCCTCCAGTAACTACCACCACACCCTGAGGTAATAGTATTACCTTGTTCCTAACACTGAGAATCTCTAGTTACAGATGAATTATCAGAACTTGTTGTCTGCAGTCTTTTCTATAGTAATACCAATACCATAGATGTAGTAATACCAATAGCATAGATGTACTAATACCAATACCATTGTAATACCAATACCATAGCTGTAGTAATACCAGTACCATAGGTGTAGTAATACCAATACCATAGGTGTAGTAATACCAATACCATAGTAATACCAATACCATAGGTGTAGTAATACCAATACCATAGCAATACCAATACCATAGGTGTAGTAACACCAATACCATAGTAATACAAATACCATAGGTGTAGTAATACCAATACCATAGTAATACCAATACCATAGCTGTAGTAACACCAATACCATAGTAATACCAATACCATAGGTGTAGTAACACCAATACCATAGTAATACAAATACCATAGGTGTAGTAATACCAAAACCATAGGTGTAGTAATACCAATACAAAAGATGTACTAATACCATAGGTGTAGTAACACCAATACCATAGTAATACAAATACCATAGGTGTAGTAATACCAAAACCATAGGTGTAGTAATACCAATACAAAAGATATACTAATACCACAGGTGTAGTAATACCAATACCATAGTAATACCAATACCATAGGTGTAGTAATACCAATACCATAGTAATACCAATACCATAGTAATACCAATACCATAGGTGTAGTAATACCAATACCATAGTAATACCAATACCATAGTAATACCAATACCATAGGTGTAGTAATACCAATACCATAGATGTAGTAATACCAATACCATAGTAATACCAATACCATAGGTGTAGTAATACCAATACCATAGTAATACCAATACCATAGTAATACCAATACCATAGTAATACCAATACCATAGGTGTTGTAATACCAATACCATAGGTGTAGTAATACCAATAGCATAGATGTACTAATATCAATAGCATTGTAATACCAATACCATAGTAATACCAATACCATAGCTGTAGTAATACCAGTACCATAGGTGTAGTAATACCAATACCATAGGTGTAGTAATACCAATACCATAGTAATACCAATACCATAGGTGTAGTAACACCAATACCATAGTAATACCAATACCATAGGTGTAGTAATACCAATACCATAGCTGTAGTAATACCAGTACCATAGGTGTAGTAATACCAATACCATAGGTGTAGTAACACCAATACCATAGTAATACCAATACCATAGGTGTAGTAATACAAATACCATAGTAATACCAATACCATAGGTGTAGTAACACCAATACCATAGTAATACCAATACCATAGGTGTAGTAATACCAATACCATAGGTGTAGTAATACCAATACCATAGTAATACCAATACCATAGGTGTAGTAACACCAATACAATAGTAATACCAATACCATAGGTGTAGTAATACAAATACCATAGTAATACCAATACCATAGGTGTAGTAATACCAATACCATAGTAATACAAATACCATAGGTGTAGTAATACCAAAACCATAGGTGTAGTAATACCAATACAAAAGATGTACTAATACCATAGGTGTAGTATTACCAAAACCATAGGTGTAGTAATACCAATACAAAAGATGTACTAATACCATAGGTGTAGTAATACCAATACC
The DNA here is from genome assembly GCF_965601325.2 of Salmo salar. Classification (NCBI taxonomy): domain Eukaryota; kingdom Metazoa; phylum Chordata; class Actinopteri; order Salmoniformes; family Salmonidae; genus Salmo; species Salmo salar. Next base: position 83,767,977 of record NC_138292.1, on the reverse strand, counting down.
ATAGGTGTAGTAATACCAATACCATAGGTGTAGTAATACCAATACCACAGATGTAGTAATACCAATACCATAGGTGTAGTAATACCAATACCATAGATGTAGTAATACCAATACCATAGGTGCAGTAACACCAATACCATAGTAATACAAAAGCCATAGGTGTAGTAATACCAAAACCATAGGTGTAGTAATACCAATACAAAAGATGTACTAATACCATATGTGTAGTAATACCAATACCATAGGTGTAGTAATACCAATACCATAGGTGTAGTAATACCAATACCATAGGTGTAGTAATACCAATACCATAGATGTAGTAATACCAATACCATAGGTGTAGTAATACCAATACCATAGGTGTAGTAATACCAATACCATAGGTGTAGTAATACCAATACCATAGGTGTAGTAATACCAATACCATAGGTGTAGTAATACCAATACCATAGGTGTAGTAATACCAATACCATAGTA
>NC_138292.1:83760000-83762500 GCF_965601325.2 Salmo salar | reverse complement strand
GGGGCAGACGGCTTGTGAATGGAACTTTTAGTTTAGTCTCTGTTTTCAGCCTGAGAACAGACTTGGGCTTAGACTGCCAGAGGATCTGTACCGGGGGAAAAAACGGACTCTTACCATTCGAGAAAGTCGATTTTATTGTCTAAAATTATTTTCCCCCCCTGTTTAGGTATTTCAGTTGAAAAGCCCGTGGTCCGGTTCCCGTCTAGCGGACGGAGGCAGGTGTTCGGTTCGCGCTCTCCGCGCCGCTCGAGCTGTTCTGCACGGAGACGCAGAACATTCATCACCGCGAGACATGACTCGCGCCCGCTCTCCAACCGTCGCTTCGCTGCTTGTTGTTTAAAGTAACTTTTCTGCATAAAAAAAACCCTGAACAAATAACCGATTTATATTGTAAGGTTGTTTTAGGAAGAAGCGAAGACACTGTGGCGTTTTATCGGAACATTTCCAGCTGCCCTGTCGACTTGTTAAAGATGTAAAAAAGGAGGTTCACAGCTGAAACTGTGTCGCAGTGTGTTGTCCCTGTGCTAAGCTAACCGCTGTGTGGGTTTTGGTTGTTTAATACGGACTGACTAGCCTTCTCACAACCGAACTGCTCCGTTTCACCTGGTTTTGTTGGAGAAATTCGGGATTGAATGTAACTAACGGAAGGTGTGTTTCTTGTTGTTAACCTGTTGGCTGGTTCCTGCCTGCGTTGTAACCCGAGACAAGCGGCAAGCCCCAGCGGACCGGAAAAAGAGGGAGGGAAGGAGGGAGAGAGAGGTGGAGAGTTACCGCTGCATTTATCCTCTCTGGCTACATTTTACCCCGCTGAATGGTTAATTCATAGTTAACCTGAATATTTAACTAGAGGTTTTCTGAAGCCCACAGTGATACTTCATAACAAACCTGGACTCGGTTCGGGAGCCCTGCACCCAGACTAACTGGTGAATTCGCCTGGATCGATAGCAAATGGTTTACAAATAGATTTTTTTCTAAATCACACAATAAGCAAGCCCGAATGGATCATTTATGCGCTTTATTGCCCACCATTAATTCCGTCTAAACATCCACATGATCTGCTAGACAAATCCCCGCTGAAGACATCACAACAAGCAGGGATTTATCGGGGCCGTAGCCCGACTTGCTGATATAATCGGATCAATCCAAATCCCACTCTCAGATGTATTAATTCTGCTCCTGCAGCATCACTGGTAATGAACATGAGATATCACAGGAGACAGAAACCTACCGAGCCCCGGAGAGGCGAGGACTTTATTAAAGGCAAACCGAGAGGCCAAGCTGCCAGGACCGGGAAGGAGCTGTTCGTGTCACTGGTTGAGTTGTTGATCCGCCCGGGCACCACGGGACGCGAGGGAATTGTCACCGGTGACGGTTGGAGGGACTCTGATTCAGCGACCCACGGGGAGGAGACACCCACCCCAGAGCGCCTGTTAGCCGGCCAGTCCTCCAGGGAGAAGCCGGTGAAGGAGACGCACTGTGGAGCAGGTGGAAGCCCTTCATCTCACATTTCTCTCCCTTCTCCTCCTCTCCGTTTCCCTCGCGCTCAGCGCACCGGAGGAGGCTCCAACAGCATCAAAGCGCAACCGGAGACTACTTCCATTAACCCGACCAAACCCAGCCGTGGAGTCCCCGTGGATCACCTCTCCAATATGAAGCCTCTCCATTCTAATGGAATTACGCGCAACGGTCGCGCCGCCGTGGGAGCTGTTCCGCCCGGGGCGACATGGATCATGATGCCGCCCAGGGTGACCCGCGGCCCAACAGAGAGAGGGATGAAGCTGGGACTGTGGAGCTTCAGCTGGAGCTGGTGGTTTCTCTTCCTGCTCATCCTCAGCGGCTGGATACACATGTTGAATGCACAAGGTAAGAGCTGTTTATGATAGTTCTTCTCATCTCTTCTTCTCCCTCTCCTGGTCTGCTGTCAGTGATGTTGTCTATCAGGGTCGCGGTTCACTCCTCCTGTATTTGTAGACATGATTCCATCCTTAATAATGCTATATGTGTTGCTATGTCTGATCCAGCTCCTTCCCTCTGGACGCAGGTACAGACTACCTAAGGTTAAAACAAATAGGGCCAAACACTTTTATTCCGAATGCATTTCTGCAACTTAACAAATGTTGGACGAATTGGACTTAGCACTTACGCTATGAATCAGCATTTCCCCTGCCTATTGCCTTGTAAATATCCTCTGCTATTTATTGTACATTTTTAGATGGTATATGTTTTATGACTGCTGCAAGATGAATTGTCTCTTTGAGGACATTCAAGTTTTCTGAATATGAATCTGAATATAAATCTGAATATGAATCTGAGTATGAATCTGAATATGAATCTGAGTATGAATCTGAATATGAGTATGAATCTGAATATGAGTATGAATCTGAGTATGAATATGATTCTGAATCTGAGTATGAATCTGAATATGAATCTGAATCTGAATATGAGTATGAATCTGAATATGTGTATGAATCTGAATCTGTTTGGACATGACTCTATTTCT
>NC_138292.1:83735000-83755000 GCF_965601325.2 Salmo salar | reverse complement strand
ATGTGTCTGTGCTTGTGTTTGTGTCTGTTCACGCTGTTCCATAAGGTGCATTTTATCTGTTTTTTAAATCAGATTTTACTGCTGGCAGGAGTTACTTGATGTGGAATTGAGTTCCATGTAGTCATGGCTCTATTTGGTACTGTGCACCTCCCATAGTCTGTTCTGGACTTGGGGACTGTGAAGAGACCTCTGGTGGCATGTCTTGTAGGGTATGAGCTGTGTGCCAGTAGTTTAGACAGACAGCTCGGTGCTTTAAACATGTCAACACCTCTCACAAATACAAGTAGTGATGAAGTCAATCTCTCCTCCACTTTGAGCCAGAAGAGATTAACATGCATATTATTAATATTAGCTCTCTGTGTACATCCAAGGGCCAACCGTGCTACCCTGTTCTTAGCCAATTGCAATTGCAAGTCCCTCTTTGTGGCATCTTAGCTACTGTTGTATCAATATGTTTTGACCATGACAGTTTACAATCCAGGGTAACTCCAATCAGTTTAGTCACCTCAACTTGCTCAATTTCCTCATTATTCATTACAAGGTTTAGTTGAGGTTTAGGGTTTAGTGAATGATTTGTCCCAAATAAAATGCTTTTAGTTTTAGAAATATTTAGGACTAACTTATTCCACCCATTCTGAAACTAACTGCAGCTCTTTGTTAAGTGTTGCTGTCATTTCAGTCGCTGTAGTAGCTGACGTGTATAGTGTTGAGTCATCCTCATACCTAGACACTTTTTAAATCAGCCAGTGGCATGTCGTTGGTAAAGATTTAAAAAAGTAATGGGCATAGACAGCTGCCCTGGGGAATTCCTGATTCTACCTGGATTATGTTGGAGAGGCTTCCATTAAAGAACACCCTCTGTGTTCTGTTAGACAGGTAACTCTTTATCCACAATATAGCAGGGGGTGTAAAGGCATAACACGTTTTTTCAGCAGCAGACTATGATCGATAATGTCAAAAGCCGCACTGAAGACTAACGAAACAGCCCCCACAGTATTTTCATAATCAATTTATCTCAGCCAATCATCAATCATTTATGTGTGAAGTGTGTGTGTGTGTGTCCATGTGAAGGGTGGTGTGTGTATCCATGTGAAGTGGTGTGTGTGTATGTGTCCATGTGAAGTGGTGTGTGTGTGTGTCCATGTGAAGTGTGTGTGTGTGTCCATGTGAAGTGTGGTGTGTGTGTGTCCATGTGAAGTGGTGTGTGTGTATGTGTCCATGTGAAGTGGTGTGTGTGTGTGTGTCCATGTGAAGTGTGTGTGTGTCCATGTGAAGTGGTGTGTGTGTGAAGTGGTGTGTGTGAAATGGTGTGTGTGTGAAGTGGTGTGTGTGGAGAAAGGGGGAGAACGAGTACTGCACCTGGCTCCCCTTCACTCCACAACAGTAGTCCTTGACGTGGAAACCAGGACTGTGTGTCCCATAGATAGAGAGAGAATGATGAAGAGAGGGAGAGGAAGAGAGAGAATGTTCAGGGTTATAGAAAATGTGGAGAGCTTTGAAATCAGAGCTGATGAGACATTGACCCCCCCCCCCCCCCCCCCCCCCCAGGGTGGTAGTCAGGTCAGTCTCAGTGCAGTATGGGGTTGAGTCATTCAGCTACTGAAGGCCGTTGGGTCTGCTTTGTCTAGGTTCTATTGTCACACACACACACACACACACACACACACACACACACACACACACACACACACACACACACACACACACACACACACACACACACACACACACACACACACACACACACACACACACACACACACACAAGGGGCTTAGTGGTCCATTGTTGTCGGCCAGTCAAGTAGAATGGCCTGTTCTATTATATATGTGTGTGTCTGATCGAAGACTGTGTGTGTGTGTATGTATGTATGTATGTATGTATGTATGTATGTATGTATGTATGTATGTACAGTGTGTATGTATGTACATGTCACGTTCTGACCTGTAAAGATATTATTTGTTAGTGTTTAGTTTGGTCAGGACGTGGCAGGGGGTATTTATTTGATGTGGTTCAGGGTGGTTGTGTGTATGTGTCCATGTAGAGAGGGGTATTTGATTTATTAGTCCAGGGTTTTGGTTATTTTTCTGTTAGTTTATTTCTATGTTCTGTCTAGTCATTTGTATTTCTATGTTTAGTTAATTGGTGTTGGGGCCTTCAGTTGGAGGCAGCTGTCTATCGTTGTCTCTGATTGAAGGTCGTATAATTAGGGGTGTGTTTGTATTGTGGGTAGTTGTATTCTGTTTTGTGCTTGTCACATGACAGAACTGTTAGTGTCGTTTCTGTTAATTGTATACGTGTTTATTTTGTTTCTCCATCTTATAAATTAAAAAGAGAAGATGAGTATACACTTCCCTGTTGCGTCTTGGTCCTCCACACACGACACACGTTACAGTACAGTATGTATGTACAGTATATACAGTGGGGGAAAAAGTATTTGATCCCCTGCTGATTTTCTACGTTTGCCCACTGACAAAGAAATGATCAGTCTATAATTTCAATAGTAGGTTCATTTGAACAGTGAGAGACAGAATAACAACAACAAAAATCCAGAAAAACGCATGTCAAAAATGTTATAAAATGATTTGCATTTTAATGAGGGAAATAAGTATTTGACCCCTCTGCAAAACATGACTTAGTACTTGGTGGCAAAACCCTTGTTGGCAATCACAGAGGTCAGACGTTTCTTGTAGTTGGCCACCAGGTTTGCACAGATCTCAGGAGGGATTTTGTCCCACTTCTCTTTGCAGATCTTCTCCAAGTCATTAAGGTTTCGAGGTTGACGTTTGGCAACTCGAACCTTCAGCTCCCGCCACAGATTTTCTATGGGATTAAGGTCTGGAGACTGGCTAGGCCCCTCCAGGACCTTAATGTGCTTCTTCTTGAGCCACTCCTTTCTTGCCTTGGCCGTGTGTTTTGGGTCATTGTCATGCTGGAATACCCATCCACGACCCATTTTCAATGCCCTGGCTGAGGGAAGGAGGTTCTCACCCAAGATTTGATGGTACATGGCCCCGTCCATCGTCCCTTTGATGCGGTGAAGTTGTCCTGTCCCCTTAGCAGAAAAACACCCCCAAAGCATAATGTTTCCACCTCCATGTTTGACGGTGGAGATGGTGTTCTTGGGGTCATAGGCAGCATTCCTCCTCCTCCAAACACAGCGAGTTGAGTTGATGTCAAAGAGCTCCATTTTGGTCACATCTGACCACAACACTTTCACCAGTTGTCCTCTGAGTCAGTCAGATGTTCATTGGCAAACTTCAGACGGGCATGTATTCTTGAGCAGGGGGACCTTGCGGCGCTGCAGGATTTCAGTCCTTCATGGCGTAGTGTGTTACCAATTGTTTTCTTGGTGACTATGGTCCCAGCTGCCTTGAGATCATTGACAAGATCCTCCCGTGTAGTTCTGGGCTGATTCCTCACCGTTTTCATGATCACTGCAACTCCACGAGGTGAGATCTTGCATGGAGCCCCAGGCCGAGGGATATTGACAGTTCTTTTGTGTTTCTTCCATTTGCGAATAATCGCACAAAATGTTGTCACCTTCTCACCAAGCTGCTTGGTGATGGTCTTGTAGCCCATTCCAGCCTTGTGTAGGTCTACAATCTTGTCCCTGACATCCTTGGAGAGCTCTTTGGTCTTGGCCATGGTGGAGAGTTTGGAATCTGATTGATTGCTTCTGTGGACAGGTGTCTTTTTTACAGGTAACAAGCTGCGGTTAGGAGCACTCCCTTTAAGAGTGTGCTCCTAATCTCAGCTCGTTACCTGTATAAAAGACACCTGGGAGCCAGAAATCTTTCTGATTGAGAGGGGGTCAAATACTTATTTCCCTCATTAAAATGCAAATCATTTTATAACATTTCTGACATGCATTTTTCTGGAAATTTTTGTTGTTATTCCGTCTCTCACTGTTCAAATAAACTTACCATTAAAATGATAGACTGATCCTTTCTTTGTCAGTGGGCAAATGTACAAAATCAGCAGGGGATCAAATACTTTTTTCCCTCACTGTATGTATGTCTCTGTCTGTACAGTCTGTATGTCTGTCTGTATGTACAGTGTGTATGTATGTATGTACAGTATGTATGTATGTATATACAGTGTGTGTGTGTATGTGTATGTATGTATGTACAGTGTGTGTGTGTATGTGTATGTATGTATGTACAGTGTGTGTGTGTGTTTGTGTGTATGTATCTATATATACAGTGCATTCGGAAAGTATTCAGACCCCTTGACTTTTTCCACGGTTTGTTACGTTACATCCTTATTCTATAATTGATCACATTTTTTTTACTCATCAATCTACACACCTATAACCTATAATGACGAAGCAAAAAAAAGTTTATTGAATTTTTTGCAAAAAAAACTGAAATATTACATTTACATAACTATTCAGACTCTTTACTCAGTACTTTGTTAAAGCACCTTTGGCAGCGATTACAGCCTCAAGTCTTCTTGGGTATGATCCTACAAACTTCGCACATCTGTATTTGGGGAGTTTCTCTCATTCTTCTTTGCAGATCCTCTCAAGCTCTGTCAGGTTGGATGGGGAGCGTTGCTGCACAGCTATTTTCAGGTCTCTCCAGATACGTTTGATCAGGTTCAAGTCCGGGCTCTGGCTGGGCCACTCAATGACATTCAGAGGCTTGTCCCGAAGCCACTCCTGCGTTGTCTTGGCTGTGTGCTTAGGGTCATTGTCCTGTTGGAAGGTGAACCTTCGACCCAGTCTGAGGTCCTGAGCGCTCTGGAGCAGGTTTTCATCAAGGATCTCTCTGTACTGTGCTCGGTTCATCTTTCCCTCGATCCTGACTTGTCTCCCAGTCCCTGCCGCTGAAAAACTTCCCCACAGCATGATGCTGCCCCCACCATGCTTCACCGCAGGGATGGTGCCAGGTTTCCTTCACACGTGCCGCTTGTCATTCAGGCCAAAGAGTTCAATCTTGGTTTCATCAGACCAGAGAATCTTGTTTTTCATGGTCTAAGAGTCCTTTAGGTGCCTTTTGGCAAACTCCAAGTGGGCTGTCATGTGCCTTTTACTGAGGAGTGGCTTCCTTCTGGCCACTCTACAATAAAGGCGTGATTGGTGGAGTGCTGCAGAGATGGTTGTCCTCCTGGTAGTTCTTTATAATAGTGTAGAGAGAGATGGTTGTTCTGGTAGTTCTTTATAATAGTGTAGAGAGAGATGGTTGTCCTGGTAGTTCTTTATAATAGTGTAGAGAGAGATGGTTGTTCTGGTAGTTCTTTATAATAGTGTAGAGAGAGATGGTTGTTCTGGTAGTTCTTTATAATAGTGTAGAGAGAGATGGTTGTTCTGGTAGTTCTTTATAATAGTGTAGAGAGAGATGGTTGTTCTGGTAGTTCTTTATAATAGTGTAGAGAGAGATGGTTGTTCTGGTAGTTCTTTATAATAGTGTAGAGAGAGATGGTTGTTCTGGTAGTTCTTTATAATAGTGTAGAGAGAGATGGTTGTTCTGGTAGTTCTTTATAATAGTGTAGAGAGAGATGGTTGTTCTGGTAGTTCTTTATAATAGTGTAGAGAGAGATGGTTGTTCTGGTAGTTCTTTATAATAGTGTAGAGAGAGATGGTTGTTCTGGTAGTTCTTTATAATAGTGTAGAGAGAGATGGTTGTCCTGGTAGTTCTTTATAATAGTGTAGAGAGAGATGGTTGTTCTGGTAGTTCTTTATAATAGTGTAGAGAGAGATGGTTGTTCTGGTAGTTCTTTATAATAGTGTACAGATGAAAACTACAGTAGCGTGGTGGTAGTATTGATCTAACCTTCTGTTGTTAGAGACATGACAAACACACACACACACACACACACACACACACACACACACACACACACACACACACACACACACACACACACACACACACACACACACACACACACACACACACTTTGCTTATGCCACATGGATAAAAGCAGATAATCACTACATTAATTTTCACATGAAGTTGACAGCGGCTGTTGATGGAATGGGGTTGGCAGGGTACGTGTACCTCTCTCTCTCGCTCTCTCTCTACCTCACTCTCTCTACCTCTACCTCTACCTCTACCTCTATCTCTCTCTCTCTCTCTCTCTCTCTCTCTCTCTCTCTCTCTCTCTCTCTCTCTCTCTCTACCTCTGTTACACTAGAGACACAAGCAGCAGGTCCCTGTGGTCAGTCCATCATCATGCTTCAACACTAGACCATCTCTCTGAAGGTCTAGACCAGAAAGACAGGGTGGTCAACCCTCCTGGCTGTGCTTTCTAGACCAGAGAGAGACAGGGTGGTCAACCCTCCTGGCTGTGCTTTCTAGACCAGAGAGAGACAGGGTGGTCAACCCTCCTTCTTGATGTGTTTCTAGAACAGAGAGACAGGGTGGTCAACCCTCCTAGCTGTGATTTCTCGACCAGAAAGAGACAGGGTGGTCAACCCTCCTTCTGGCTGTGTTTTCTAGACCAGAGAGAGACAGGGTGGTCAACCCTCCTGCTGGATGTGTTTCTAGACCAGAGAGACAGGGTGGTCAACCCTCCTAGCTGTGATTTCTCGACCAGAAAGAGACAGGGTGGTCAACCCTCCTTCTGGCTGTGTTTTCTAGACCAGAGAGAGACAGGGTGGTCAACCCTCCTGCTGGATGTGTTTCTAGACCAGAGAGACAGGGTGGTCAACCCTCCTTCTGGCTGTGTTTTCTAGACCAGAGAGAGACAGGGTGGTCAACCCTCCTGCTGGATGTGTTTCTAGACCAGAGAGACAGGGTGGTCAACCCTCCTTCTTGCTGTGTTTTCTAGACCAGAGAGAGACAGGGTGGTCAACCCTCCTGCTGGATGTGTTTTCTAGACCAGAGAGACAGGGTGGTCAACCCTCCTTCTTGCTGTGTTTCTAGACCAGAGAGACAGGGTGGTCAACCCTCCTGGCTGTGGTTTCTAGACCAGAAAGACAGGGTGGTCAATCCTCCTGGCTGTGGTTTCTAGACCAGACACTCTCTCTCTTTGATCTGTGAACAGTAGAAACCTGTCCAGGAAGATAGAGGGCGTCTCTACTTTACAGGGTTCCCAGGTGTCTGGTGTCTACAGCTTAGTACAGTTGTTTGATCTAACACAGGTGTGTGTGTGTGTGTGTGTGTGTGTGTGTGTGTGTGTGTGTGTGTGTGTGTGTGTGTGTGTGTGTGTGTGTGTGTGTGTGTGTGTGTGTGTGTGTGTCAGGCCAGCCTTGTATCATTATACAGGGTAATTAGATTTAGCCTAGCACTGGGCAGAAGAGACATCAGGTGGCTAACAGAGGGAGAGAGGGAGAGGGAGAAAGAGTGAAAGAGAGGGGGAGGGGACGGAGGGAGAAAGAGAAAGTGAGAACATCGATAAAGAGGGAGGGAGATAGATAGAGTGGGAAAGAGATAGCAGACTATCAACAGCAGACTATCAACAGCAGACTATCAACAGCAGACTCTATCAACAGCAGACTCAATCAACAGCAGACTCTATCAACAGCAGACTCTATCAACAGCAGACTCTATCAACAGTAGACTCTATCAACAGCAGACTCTATCAACAGTAGACTCTATCAACAGCAGACTATCAACAGTAGACTCTATCAACAGCAGACTCTATCAACAGCAGACTCTATCAACAGTAGACTCTATCAACAGCAGACTATCAACAGTAGACTCTATCAACAGCAGACTCTATCAACAGCAGACTCTATCAACAGTAGACTCTATCAACAGTAGACTCTATCAACAGCAGACTCTATCAACAGTAGACTCTATCAACAGCAGACTATCAACAGTAGACTCTATCAACAGCAGACTCTATCAACAGCAGACTCTATCAACAGTAGACTCTATCAACAGCAGACTCTATCAACAGCAGACTCTATCAACAGTAGACTCTATCAACAGCAGACTCTATCAACAGTAGACTCTATCAACAGCAGACTATCAACAGTAGACTCTATCAACAGCAGACTCTATCAACAGTAGACTCTATCAACAGTAGACTCTATCAACAGCAGACTCTATCAACAGCAGACTCTATCAACAGTAGACTCTATCAACAGCAGACTCTATGAACAGCAGACTCTATCAACAGCTCGCACACGCACTCGCACACACACGCACTCGCACTCGCACCACACACACACACACACACACACACACACACACACACACACACACACACACACACACACACACACACACACACACACACACACACACACACACACACATACACACGCACACACGCACACACACACATTCACACCAAAGAAATTACATTGAGCTTAAAGATATTTGAAACCTCTTCCACAAAGCAATTAATACAACTGCAGCAAAAAGAGGGAGAGGGGAGAGAGGGAGGGAGGGAGGGAGGGAGGGAGGGAGGGAGGGAGGGAGGGAGAGAGAGAGAGGCGAAGAGAATTTATAGCTATTCATTCACTTTCTGTAAGTCTTTTTCCTCTCTTTCTCTCTCTACTCTGTGGTCCTTCCATTCTGTCATTTCTTCCGTTAGCAGTGTCTAGTTACACTCACTAAATAAAGCCTTCTCGTTCTTCCCTCCCCTGTTCCACTCGTCTTTTCTTTTCCTCCCTCTCTCCTTTCCCATGTGTCCTTTCTTTTTCTCCCTCTCTTCTTTCCCATGTGTCCGTATTCACACTCTGCCCTCCCTCCCTCTCTCCTTTCTCTGCTCTGACCTAGCTGATTGTCTGGTGAAATCAGGCCACTAAAGTTTTGTGCATTCAATCATATTACGTGAAGAGGGAGGTTTTCCCTGTGGTAGTTTTGCTAGGGAGCTGTGGTGGTTTTGCTAGGGAGCTGTGGTGGTTTTGCGAGGGAGCAGAGGTAGTTTTGCTAGGGAGCTGAGGTAGTTTTTCTAGGGAGCTGTGGTAGGTTTGCTAGGGAGCTGTGGTGGTTTTGCTAGGGAGCTGTGGTGGTTTTGCTAGGGAGCTGAGGTAGTTTTTCTAGGGAGCTGAGGTAGTTTTGCTAGGGAGCTGAGGTAGTTTTTCTAGGGAGCTGTGGTAGGTTTGCTAGGGAGCTGAGGTAGTTTTTCTAGGGAGCTGAGGTAGTTTTTCTAGGAAGCTGTGGTTTGTTTTGCTAGGGAGCTGTGGTGGTTTTGCTAGGGAGCTGTGGTGTTTTTTCTAGGGAGCTGAGGTAGTTTTTCTAGGAAGCTGTGGTTGTTTTGCTAGGGAGCTGAGGTAGTTTTGCTAGGGAGCTGTGGTAGTTTTGCTAGGGAGCTGAGGTAGTTTTTCTAGGGAGCTGTGGTGGTTTTGCTAAGGAGCTGAGGTAGTTTTGCTAAGGAGCTGAGGTAGTTTTGCTAGGGCGCTGTGTGGTTTTTCTAGGGAGCTGTGGTAGTTTTGCTAGGGAGCTGTGTGGTTTTGCTAGGGAGTTGAGGTAGTTTTGCTTGTGAGCTGTGGTAGTTTTGCTAGGGAGCTGTGGTGGTTTTGCTAGGGAGTTGAGGTAGTTTTGCTAGGGAGCTGAGGTAGTTTTGCTAGGGAGCTGTGGTAGTTTTGCTAGGGAGCTGTGTGGTTTTTCTAGGGAGCTGTGGTAGTTTTGCTAGGGAGCTGTGGTAGTTTTGCTAAGGACCTAAGGTAGTTTTGCCCAAGGCGCTGAGGTAGTTTTGCTAGGGAGCTGTGTGGTTTTGCTAGGGTGCTGAGGTAGTTTTGCTAGGGCGCTGTGTGGTTTTTCTAGGGAGCTGTGGTAGTTTTGCTAGGGAGCTGTGGTGGTTTTGCTAGGGAGTTGAGGTAGTTTTGCTTGGGAGCTGTGGTAGTTTTGCTAGGGAGCTGTGGTGGTTTTGCTAGGGAGTTGAGGTAGTTTTGCTAGGGAGCTGAGGTAGTTTTGCTAGGGAGCTGTGGTAGTTTTGCTAGGGAGCTGTGTGGTTTTTCTAGGGAGCTGTGGTAGTTTTGCTAGGGAGCTGTGGTGGTTTTGCTAGGAAGCTGTGGTGGTTTTTCTAAGGAGCTGTGTGGTTTTGCTAGGGAGCTGTGTGGTTTTGCTAGGGAGCTGGGGTAGTTTTGCTAGGGAGCTGTGTGGTTTTGCTAGGGAGCTGGGGTAGTTTTTCTAGGGAGCTGTGTGGTTTTTCTAGGGAGCTGTGTGGTTTTGATAGGGAGCTGTGTGGTTTTTCTAGGGAGCTGTGTGGTTTTGATAGGGAGCTGGGGTAGTTTTTCTAGGGAGCTGTGTGGTTTTTCTAGGGAGCTGTGTGGTTTTGATAGGGAGCTGTGTGGTTTTTCTAGGGAGCTGTGTGGTTTTGATAGGGAGCTGTGTGGTTTTTCTAGGGAGCTGTGTGGTTTTGATAGGGAGCTGGGGTAGTTTTTCTAGGGAGCAGTGTGGTTTTTCTAGGGAGCTGTTGTAGTTTTTCTAGGGGGCTGTGTGGTTTTTCTAGGGAGCTGTTGTAGTTTTTCTAGGGGGCTGTGTGGTTTTTCTAGGGAGCTGTGGTGTGTGTATGACATACTCTATGTTGGTGTGGCATATGTGTGCGGTTGTGTATTAGCAGGCGTATCCCTCAAGAGTAACTTTGAAATTGGACATCTATCCAAGGTACGTCGGGAAATGCCTTGAAAACCGGACACTAGGGGCGACAGTGAGTGATTACTATCTAGTAGCAGTGATTACTATCTAGTAGCAGTGATTACATCTAGTAGCAGTGATTACCATCTGGTAGCAGTGATTACATCTAGTAGCAGTGATTACCATCTAGTAGCAGTGATTACCATCTAGTAGCAGTGATTACCATCTAGTAGCACTGATTACTATCTAGTAGCAGTGATTACATTTAGTAGCAGTGGTTACCATCTAGTAGCAGTGATTACATCTAGTAGCAGTGATTACCATCTAGTAGCAGTGATTACATCTAGTAGCAGTGATTACCATCTAGTAGCAGTGATTACCATCTAGTAGCAGTGATTATCATCTAGTAGCAGTGATTACCATCTAGTAGCAGTGATTACCATCTAGTAGCAGTGATTACCATCTAGTAGCAGTGATTACTATCTAGTAGCAGTGATTACTATCTAGTAGCAGTGATTACCATCTAGTAGCAGTGATTACCATCTAGTAGCAGTGATTACCATCTAGTAGCGGTGATTACCATCTAGTAGCGGTGATTACCATCTAGTAGCAGTGATTACCATCCAGCAGCTGTGATTACTATATAGTAGCAGTGATTACCATCTAGTAGCAGTGGTTACCATCTAGTAGCAGTGATTACCATCTAGTAGCAGTGATTACCATCTAGTAGCAGTGATTACATCTAGTAGCAGTGATTACCATCTACTAGCAGTGATTACATCTAGTAGCAGTGGTTACCATCTAGTAGCAGTGATTACCATCTAGTAGCAGTGATTACCATCTAGTAGCAGTGGTTACCATCTAGTCGCAGTGGTTACCATCTAGTAGCAGTGATTACATCTAGTAGCAGTGATTACATCTAGTAGCAGTGATTACCATCTAGTAGCAGTGGTTACCATCTAGTAGCAGTGATTACCATCTAGTCGCAGTGGTTACCATCTAGTAGCAGTGATTACATCTAGTAGCAGTGATTACATCTAGTAGCAGTGATTACCATCTAGTAGCAGTGGTTACCATCTAGTAGCAGTGATTACCATCTAGTAGCAGTGATTACCATCTAGTAGCAGTGATTACATCTAGTAGCAGTGGTTACCATCTAGTAGCAGTGATTACCATCTAGTAGCTGTGATTACCATCTAGTCGCAGTGGTTACGATCTAGTAGCAGTGATTACCATCTAGTAGCAGTGATTACCATCTAGTCGCAGTGGTTACCATCTAGTAGCAGTGGTTACCATCTTGTAGCAGTGTTTACCATCTAGTAGCAGTGGTTACCATCTAGTAGCAGTGGTTACCATCTAGTAGCAGTGATTACCATCTAGGAGCAGTGATTACCATCTAGTAGCAGTGATTACCATCTAGGAGCAGTGATTACCATCTAGTAGCAGTGATTACCATCTAGTAGCAGTGATTACATCTAGTAGCAGTGATTACCATCTAGGAGCAGTGATTACCATCTAGTAGCAGTGGTTACCATCTAGTAGCAGTGGTTACCATCTAGTAGCAGTGATTACATCTAGTAGCAGTGATTACCATCTAGTAGCAGTGGTTACCATCTAGTAGCAGTGATTACCATCTAGTAGCAGTGGTTACCATCTAGTAGCAGTGGTTACCATCTAGTAGCAGTGATTACCATCTAGTAGCAGTGATTACCATCTAGTAGCAGTGATTACCATCTAGTAGCAGTGATTACATCTAGTAGCAGTGATTACCATCTAGGAGCAGTGATTACCATCTAGTAGCAGTGATTACCATCTAGTAGCAGTGGTTACCATCTAGTAGCAGTGGTTACCATCTAGTAGCAGTGATTACCATCTAGTAGCAGTGATTACCATCTAGTAGCAGTGGTTACCATCTAGTAGCAGTGATTACCATCTAGTAGCAGTGATTACCATCTAGTAGCAGTGATTACCATCTAGTAGCAGTGGTTACCATCTAGTAGCAGTGGTTACCATCTAGTAGCAGTGATTACCATCTAGTAGCAGTGATTACCATCTAGTAGCAGTGGTTACCATCTAGTAGCAGTGATTACCATCTAGTAGCAGTGATTACCATCTTGTAGCAGTGGTTACCATCTAGTAGCAGTGATTACCATCTAGTAGCAGTGATTACCATCTAGTAGCAGTGGTTACCATCTAGTAGCAGTGATTACCATCTAGTAGCAGTGATTACCATCTAGTAGCAGTGGTTACCATCTAGTAGCAGTGGTTACCATCTAGTAGCAGTGGTTACCATCTAGTAGCAGTGATTACCATCTAGTAGCAGTGATTACCATCTAGTAGCAGTGGTTACCATCTAGTAGCAGTGGTTACCATCTAGTAGCAGTGGTTACCATCTAGTAGCAGTGATTACCATCTAGTAGCTGTGGGTTAGCTATGGGTTTTGCTATAGGGTGCTGTGGACAGGGCTGGCGAATGGGTGGAATCCCATGACTCTAGATTTTGTGTTCGATGCCAGTGGTGGACATTTATTTCATAAAAATAAATTATATCCAAAACCTTAATCTTACTATTCAGAATTAGTGCCTAAACGTTCCAAAACCGGAATGATGCTGAGCAGGAGGTGTCAACTCAGGATGAGTCTCTGCTATGAGATTGAGAGCTGGTTGGTATTAGAGTGTGTGAGTGAGTAACATGTGTATGGTGTGTGAATAGGTGTGTGTGTGTGTACGGTGTGTGTGTGTGTGTGTACGGTGTGTGTGTGTACAGGGTGTCTGAGTGTTCCATGTGTACGGTGTGTTTGAGTGTTCCATGTGTACGGTGTGTCTGAGTGTTCCATGTGTACGGTGTGTGTTTTAAGTACCTGATGCCACCTGTTTAGTGAGTCAGACTGCATGTCTGTGGAGACCCCACCCCCTGTCCGCCTTGCCACCTGTCGGCATAGCGACCAGTCCAGGGAGTTTTTGGGGCGCAGCAGCAGGGTCATGTTACCCTCTCACCCTCCCCCCTCCCTGAGGAGGATCCCCTAACCAGCCTCATTGGCACCAGCTGTCGGTCTGTCCCACCGCAGGGACAGTGTGTGTGTGAGAGGGACAGTGTGTGTGTGTGAGGGACAGTGTGTGTGTGTGAGGGACAGTGTGTGTGAGGGACAGTGTGTGTGTGTGAGGGACAGTGTGTGTGTGTGAGGGACAGTGTGTGTGTTCATTTAACAATGTCTGTGTAAAGAGTACTATGAATGCAGGGTAGATACAGGGTGTGGCTTGGCATCTATCTGCAGTGTGTGTGTCTGATTGTCAGTTTTTCAGTTTTTGTGTATGTGTGTGTATGTGTGTGTATGAGTGTGTATGAGTGTGTATGAGTGTTTATGAGTGTTTGTAAGTGTATGAGTGAGTGTGTATGAGTGTTTATGAGTGTTTGTAAGTGTATGAGTGTGTGTTTATGAGTGTGTATGAGTGTTTATGAGTGTTTGTAAGTGTATGAGTGTGTGTTTATGAGTGTGTATGAGTGTTTATGAGTGTTTGTAAGTGTATGAGTGTGTATGTGTGTGTATGTGTGTGTATGTGTGTGTATGAGTGTGTATGTGTGTGTATGTGTGTGTATGTGTGTGTATGAGTGTGTATGAGTGTTTATGAGTGTTTGTAAGTGTATGAGTGTGTGTTTATGAGTGTGTGTGGCTCAATAAAAGGTATGTCTGTATTGCCTCCCTTTTGGTTCCTTCCCTATATATGTCACTCCCTTTGGTTACACACACAAACACACACACACACACACACACTCACTCACTCACTCACTCACTCACTCACTCACTCACTCACTCACTCACTCACTCACTCACTCACTCACTCACTCACTCACTCACTCACTCACTCACTCACTCACTCACTCACTCACTCACTCACTCACTCACTCACTCACTCACTCACACTCTCTCTCTCTCTCTCTCTCTCTCTCTCTCTCTCTCTCTCTCTCTCACACACACACACACAAGCACATGGTTACATCAGTGAGGTCTAAAGGTCTTCAAAACGGCTGCTGGCTTTGATGGTGTGTGTGTGTGTTCGTGTGTGATGCACGAAACAGCATCCATAAATGGCAGAGGATTGAGGCAGCCTAGTCTGAGGCTGTGTGTTAAGCCTGTAGAGAATTAGGTTCCAAACATCTCCTCTCTTATCCCAAGTACCCACTTTAATAGGTTTCATTTAATCTAACATGAACCGGCTGTGTGTGTGTGCGTGCGTGAGAGAGAAATACACCCTGGCTACTCTTTAAAAGGAGGTCAAGTCCACTTCAATTATTATTTGGGTGGCGAAACTTTATCATCTCTCAGTAGAAGTTAAAGAGGAGTGGAGAAACTTTATCATCTCTCAGTACAAGTTAAAGAGGAGTGGAGAAACTTTATCATCTCTCAGTACAAGTTAAAGAGGAGTGGAGAAACTTTATCATCTCTCAGTACAAGTTAAAGAGGAGTGGAGAAACTTTATCATCTCTCAGTACAAGTTAAAGAGGAGTGGAGAAACTTTATCATCTCTCAGTACAAGTTAAAGAGGAGTGGAGAAACTTTATCATCTCTCAGTACAAGTTAAAGAGGAGTGGAGAAACTTTATCATCTCTCAGTACAAGTTAAAGAGGAGTGGAGAAACTTTATCATCTCTCAGTACAAGTTAAAGAGGAGTGGAGAAACTTTATCATCTCTCAGTACAAGTTAAAGAGGAGTGGAGAAACTTTATCATCTCTCAGTACAAGTTAAAGAGGAGTGGAGAGACTCTGGCTCTGGGAGTTTTGTCCCACCAGGATGGTTTTGAATGGTGTGTGTTTGTATGTGTGCGTGTACACTTGTAAAGCATGACGTAGCAACTTCAGTAGTCTTTTTAATGAAGCTTCACAGATCATTAAGAGAGAGCGATGGAGGGAGGTATGGAGGGAGGGAGGCATGGAGGGAGGGAGGAGTGGAGGAGGGCGGGAGAGAGGAGTGGAGGAGGGAGGCATGGATGGAGGGAGGCATGGAGGGAGGGAGGAGTGGAGGAGGGAGGGAGGAGTGGAGGAGGGAGGGAGGAAGGGAGGAGTGGAGGAGGGAGGCATGGAAGGAGGGAGGGAGGAGTGGAGGAGGGCGGGAGAGAGGAGTGGAGGAGGGAGGCATGGAGGGAGGGAGGAGTGGAGGAGGGAGGGAGGAGTGGAGGAGGGAGGGAGGAAGGGAGGAGTGGAGGAGGGAGGCATGGAGGGAGGGAGGGAGGGAGGGAGGAGTGGAGGAGGGAGGGAGGGAGGAGTGGAGGAGGGAGGGAGGGAGGAGTGGATGAGGGAGGCATGGAGGGAGGGAGGGAGGGAGGAGTGGAGGAGGGAGGCATGGAGGGAGGGAGGGAGGAAGGGAGGAGTGGAGGAGGAAGGGAGGGAGGGAGGAGTGGAGGAGGGAGGGAGGGAGGAGTGGAGGAGGGAGGGAGGAAGGGAGGAGTGGAGGAGGGAGGCATGGAGGGTGGGAGGGAGGAGTGGAGGAGGGAGGAGTGGAGGAGGGAGGCATGGAGGGAGGGAGGGAGGAAGGGAGGAGGAAGGGAGGGAGGGAGAGAGGGAGGGAGGGAGGGAGGAGTGGAGGAGGGAGGCATGGAGGGAGGGAGGAGTGGAGGAGGGAGGGAGAGAGGAGTGGAGGAGGGAGGGAGGAGTGGAGGATGGAGGGAGGGAGGCATGGAGGGAGGAGTGAGGGAGGGAGGAGTGGAGGAGGGAGGGAGGAATGGAGGAACGGAGGAGTGGAGGAGGGAGGCATGGAGGGAGGGAGGAGTGGAGGAGGGAGGGAGGAATGGAGGAAGGGAGGAGTGGAGGAGGGAGGCATGGAGGGAGGGAGTGAGGAATGGAGGAGGGAGGGAGGAGTGGAGGATGGAGGGAGGGAGGCATGGAGGGAGGAGGGAGGGAGGGAGGGAGGAGGGAGGCATGGAGGGAGGCATGGAGGGAGGCATGGAGGGAGGAGGAGTGGAGGAGGGAGGCATGAAGGGAGGGAGGAGTGGAGGAGGGAGGCATGAAGGGAGGGAGGAGTGGAGGGAGGGAGGCATGGAGGGAGGGAGGAGTGGAGGAGGGAGGCATGAAGGGAGGGAGGAGTGGAGAGAGACTTCTAGTGAGATGCTGTGGGAAACAAAAGAGAAAGTCAAAGAGGGGGAGGAGGGAGCTGTTCTTGCCATAATATGGACGGTCTTTTACCAAATAGATAGCAGTATATCTGTATATCACCCCTACCCTTGTAACAACACAACTGATTGGCTCAAACGCATTAAGAAGGAAAGAAATTCCACAAATTAACTTTTAACAAGGCACACCTGTTAATTGAAATGCATTCCAGGTGACTACCTCATGAAGCTGGTTGAGAGAATGCCAAGCGGTGTCCAAAGCTGTCATCAAGGCAAAGGGTGGCTACTTTGAAGGAATCTCAAATATAAAATATATTTTGATTTGTTTAACACAAGGTTACTACATGATTCTATATGTGTTATTTCACAGTTTTGATGTCTTCACTGTTATTCTGCAATGTAGAAAATAGTAAAAATAAAGAAAAACCCTTGAATGAGTGTGTTCAAACTTTTGACTTGTCCTGTATACCACAGTGCAATGATAAAACTGGGGGGGAATATGCAATTAGAGAATGTGGGGGGGTCAGTGTAATTAGAGAATGTGGGGGGGTCAGTAAAATTAGAGAATGTGGGGGGGTCAGTGTAAATACAGAATGTGGGGGGGTCAGTGTAATTACAGAATGTGGGGGGGGGGGGGTCAGTGTAATTACAGAATGTGAGGGGGTTAGTGTAATTACAGAATGTGGGGGGGTTAGTGTAATTAGAGAATGTGGGGGGGGGGGTCAGTGTAATTAGAGAATGTGGGAGGGTCAGTATAATTAGAGAATGTGGGGGGGTCAGTATAATTAGAGAATGTGGGAGGGGTCAGTGTGTAAGTTGGACGCCAGTAGTAGGATGATTATCCAATCAGATGACATCATCAGCTGTAATTTACTCCTCAGTGAGACACACTTGTGGAGAGAATACTTAGCAACCAACATGTGTGTGTGTGACTCTGTGTTTGACTGTGTGTGTATGTGTGTTTATGTGTGTGTGTGTGTGTGTGTGTGTGTGCTCGCAGGGAAAGGGCATCTGTGGATAATCCACTTCCCCCCTCTCCTTCTTCAGCCTCTCTCTGGAGGAGAGGGGGATGGAGGGAGGGAGAGGGGGATGGATGAAGGAGAGGGGAGGAGAGGGGGTTAGAGGGAGAAGAGGAGAGGGGGTTGGAGGAAGGAGAGGGGGATGGATGAAGGAGAGGTGAGGAGAGGGGTTGGAGGGAGGAGAGGAGAGGGTGTTGGAGGGAGGAGAGGAGAGGGGGTTGGACGGAGGAGAGGAGAGGGGGTTGGAGGGAGGTGAGGAGAGGGGGATAAAGGGAGAAGAGGAGAGGGGGTTGGAGGGAGGAGAGGAGAGGGGGTTGGAGGGAGGAGAGGAGAGGGGGTTAGAGGGAGGAGAGGGGGTTGGAGGGAGAGAGGGGTTAGAGGTAGAAGAGGAGAGGGGGTTGGAGGGGGAGAGGGGGTTGGAGGGAGGAGAGGAGAGGGGGTTGAGAGGGAGAAGAGGAGAAGGGGATGGAGGGAGGAGAGGAGAGGAGAGGAGAGGGGGTTAGGAGGAGAGAGGAGAAGGGGTTGGAGGGAGAGAGAGGAGAGGAAGGGGGTTAGAGGGAGAAGAGGAGAGGGGTTGGAGGGAGGAGAGGAGAGGGTGTTGGAGGGAGGAGAGGAGAGGGGGTTGAGGGAGGAGAGGAGAGGGGGTTGGAGGGAGGAGAGAGAGAGGGGTTAGAGGTAGAAGAGGAGAGGGGTTGGAGGGAGGAGGGGGTTGGAGGGGTTAGAGGGAGAAGAGGAGAGGGGGTTGGAGGGAGGAGAGGAGAGGGGGTTAGAGGGAGAAGAGGAGAAGGGGTTGGAGGGAGGAGAGGAGAGGGGGTTAGAGGGAGGAGAAGAGAGGGGTTGGAGGGAGGAGAGGGAGAGGGGAGGAGAGGGGGTTAGAGGGAGAAGAGGAGAAGGGGTTGGAGGGAGGAGAGGAGAGGAGAGGGGGTTAGAGGGAGGAGGGAGAGGGGGTTAGAGGGAGAAGAGGAGAGGGGGTTGGAGGGAGGAGAGGTGGATGGATGGATAGGATAGTGAAAGAGGGGAGAGGAGAGAAAAGAAGATTATAAGAAGCCAAAAGATGAGTCTGAGTCTCTTGGCTGTGGAGGCAGTAAGGTTTTCAGTATTATAGTGAGAGAGGGAGACAGTTAAAGATGAGTCTGAGTCTCTTGGCTGTGGAGGCAGTAAGGTTTTCAGTATTATAGTGAGAGAGGGAGACAGTTAAAGATGAGTCTCAGTCTCTTGGCTGTGGAGGCAGTAAGGTTTTCAGTATTATAGTGAGAGAGGGAGACAGTTAAAGATGAGTCTGAGTCTCTTGGCTGTGGAGGCAGTAAGGTTTTCAGTATTATAGTGAGAGGGAGACAGTTAAAGATGCGGAGATCAAAGGCAGAAGGAGATTTAGCTGCTTTGTGTCTGAAAGGGTTGAAAAAATGGTAGAATAAAGCAAAGGATGAACGTTCCCAGTCTCCTGTTTCTAAATACCTGTTTCAGGACAGACACACCATCATGCTTCTCTCCTTTCTGGCCCCACTGTGTTTGAGGATCAACTTTTGGTAAAGAGATTGAGAGATAGAGGAGAGAAGAGAGGAGAGAGAACTTGTCTTGTCCTAGTGCTGAGCTAGCTGGGGGTGTTTGGGCTGTATGTATGTAGTGGGTTTTTGTGTGTGGTGTGTGTGTGGTGTGTGTGTGGTGTGTGTGTGGTGTGTGTGATAAGGCTGTGTGTAGTGTGATTGAATGACCGTGTCATTGAGAAGGTCAACCATCTCCTCACCACTACGTTCCCTTTTCATTGCTAATCCTGTTCAGCATTATTAAACCTCTCTCTGTGTCTCTGTCTCTCTCTCTGTGTCCACTGAGCATCCCTGAAGCACAGTGTGTCTCTCTCATCTCTTAACACTAGTCTCACTTAAACTACTGTGTTATACTGGCTCTCCTCTCCTCTCCTCTCCTCTCCTCTCCTCTCCTCTCCTCTCCTCTCCTCTCATATCCTCCACGTTCCCTTTTCATTACTAATCCTGTTCAGCATTATTAAACCTCTCTCTGTGTCTCTGTCTCTCTCTCTGTGTCTCCAATCTCTCCTCTCCTCTCTCTCTTCCTCTCCTCTCTCTCCTCCTCTGCAATCTCTTCTCTCCTCTCTCTCCTCCTCTCCAATCTCTCCTCTCCTCCTCCCCTCCCCTCCCCTCTCCTCTCATCTCCTCCCCTCCCCTCCCCTCCCCTCCCCTCCCCTCCCCTCCCCTCCCCTCCCATCTCCTCTCCTCTCCTCTCCATCCTCCTCCCTCTCTCCATCAGAGTGATGTGTAACAGATGTCTATAAGACTACTCTAGTGTACAGACATCTGCTGGACATTTCATTCATTCATTCATTTATTCACATATAAATACACCTGCTGAACCAAGAAGCTCTCTATTTCTTTCTCTCTCCCTC
>NC_138292.1:83710000-83730000 GCF_965601325.2 Salmo salar | reverse complement strand
ACTTTTATTGGCTGATTAATTGGCAGCTGTGAGGGTGTGTGTGTGTCTGCACGGTGTGTGTGTGTGTCTGCACGGTGTGTGTGTGTCTGCACGTTGTGTGTGTGTGTGTGTCTGCACGGTGTGTGTGTCTCTGTGTGTGTGTGTGTGTCTGTGTGTGTGTTTGTGTGTCTCTGTGTGTGTGTGTCTCTGTGTGTGTGTGTGTGTGTCTGTGTGTGTGTCTGTGTGTGTGTCTGTGTGTGTGTTAATGTGGGTGTCACTGTGTGTCACTGTGTGTGTGTGTGTCTGTGTGTGTGTGTGTCTCTGTGTGTGTGTGTGTCTGTGTGTGTGTGTCTCTGTGTGTGTGTGTGCGTGTGTGCGTGTGCGTGTGTGTGTGCGTGTGTGTGTGTCTGTGTGTGTGTCTGTGTGTGTGTCTGTGTGCCGTAGTGTTTAATCTCTTGTTGATCAGGAAGTCTGTCTGTCTTTTCAGCGTTCCCATCCGGAAGCATCTCACCTGTCTTTCCCAACATGCGCTCAGATGTGTCTGAGCTGGGATAAAACTACTCAATTACACTGGGAAAGATCTGGGTGGAGATTTCTGGGAATGTTTTTGGAGTTGAACACATTCAGTCCCATTCTGACACCCAGGTGGCGACATACATCTCTGCGTGCCTGCAGATATCTCAGCTTGGATGTTGTCCCACCACCTCAAGCTCAACCTCAACAAGACAGAGCTCCTCTTCTTCCAGACAGCCCGCTCCAATACCTCTCCATCACGGTTGAAAATTCAACAGTCTCTCCTCCCAGAGTGCAAAGGGCATTTTGCGTGACCCTGGACAAAACCCTGTCGTTCTATGCAAATATCAAAGCAGTACACACTCCTGCAGGTTCATGCTCTACAACATCCGTAGAGTACGACCCTACCTCACACAGGAAACGGCTCAGGTCCTAATCCAGGCACTTGTCTTCTCCTGTCTGGACTACTGCAACTCTCTGTTGGCTGGGCTCCCCGCTTGTGCCATCAAACCCCTGCAACTTATCCAGAAATGCCACAGCCCACCGGGTGTTCAACCTCCCCAAGTTGTCTCATGTCACCCCGCTCCTCCACTCACGCCACTGGCTTCCTGTGGAAGCGCTCATCCACTTCAAGACCCGGGTGCTTTACCTACGGAGCAAGAAGAGGAACTGCCCCTCCCTACCATCAGGCTCTGCTCAAACCCTGCAGCCCAACCCAAGCACTCCGTTTTGCCACCTCTGGTCTCTTGGCCCTCTCACCCCTACGGGAGTGGTCCTAGACTTGGCGCTCCGGTACCGCTTGCCGTGCGGTAGCAGAGAGAACAGTCTATGACTAGGATGGCTGGAGTCTTTGACAATTTTTAGGGCCTTCCTCTGACATTGCCTGGTATAGAGGTCCTGGATGACAGGAAGCTTGGCCCCAGTGATGTACTGGGCCGTTCGTACTACCCTCTGTAGTGCCTTGCGGTCGGAGGCCGAGCAGTTACCATACCAGACAGTGATGCAACCAGTCAGGATGCTCTCGATGGTACAGCTGTAGAACCTTTTCAGGATCTGAGGACCCATGCCAAATCTTTTCAGTCTCCTGAGAGGGAATAGGTTTTGTCATGCCCTCTTTACGACTGTCTTAGTGTGCTTGGACCATGTTAGTTTGTTGGTGATGTGGACGCCAAGGAACTTGAAGCTCTCAACCTGCTCCACTGCAGCCCCATCGATGAGAATGAGGGCGTGCTCGGTCCTCTTTTTCCTGTAGTCCACAATCATCTCCTTTGTCTTGATCACGTTGAGGGAGAGGTTGTTGTCCTGGCACCACACGGCCAGGTCTCTGACCTCATCCCTATAGGCTGTCTCGTCATTGTCGGTGATCAGGCCTACCACTGTTGTGTCAAACTTAAAGATGGTGTTGGAGTCGTGCCTGGCCACACAGTCATGAGTGAATAGGGAGTACAGGAGGGGACTGGGCAGGCACCCCTGAGGGGCCCCTGTGTTGAGGATCAGCGTGGCGGATGAGTTGTTACCTACCCTTACCACCTGTTGTCGGCCCGTCAGGAAGTCCAGGATCCAGTTGCAGAGGGAGGTGTTTAGTCCCAGGGTCCTTAGCTTATTGATGAGCTTTGAGGGCACTATGATGTTGAACATAGGTGTTCTCACATAGGTATTCCTTTTGTCTAGGTGGGAAAGGGCAGTGTGGAGTGATATAGAGATTTCACCATCTGTGGCTCTGTTGGGGTGGTATGCAAATTGGAGTGGGTCTAGGGTTTCTGGGATAATGGTATTGATGTGAGCCATGACCAGCCTTTCAAAGCACTTCATGGCTACAGACGTGAGTGCTACGGGTTGGTAGTCATTTAGGCAGGTTGCCTTAGTGTTCTTGGGCATGGGCACTATGGTGGTCTGCTTAAAACATGTTTGTATTACAGACTCGGACAGGGAGAGGTTGAAAACGTCAGTGAAGACACTTGCCAGTTGGTCAGCGCATGCTCACAGTACACGTCCTGGTAATCCGTCTGGCCCTGCGTCCTTGTGAGCGTGAACACACAGTCTTCCAGAACAGCTGGTGCTCTCATGCATGTTTCAGTGTTGTTTGCCTCATGCGAGCATAGAAGTTATTTAGCTCGTCTGATAGGCTCATGTCACTGGGCAGCTCTCGGCTGTGCTTCCCTTTGTAGTCTGTAATGGTTTGCATGCCCTGCCACATCCGACGAGCGTCAGAGCCGGTGTAGTACGATTTAATCTAAGTCTTGTTTTGAAGCTTTGCTTGTTTGATGGTTCGTCGGAGGTCATAGCGAGATTTCTTATAAGCTCCCGGGTTAGTGTCCCGCTCCTTGAAAGCGGCAGCTCTAGCCTTTTGCTTAGTGCGGATGTTGCCTGTAATCCATGGCTTCTGGTTGGGGTATGTACGTATGGTCACTGTGGGGACGACGTCATCGATGGGTCATCAATCTGCTTGCTATGTTGATGTATGTTCTATCCAGAGTGTTTCTATCAGAGTGTTTCTGTTAGTGTTTCTATCAGTGTTTCTATCAGTGTTTCTATCAGTGTTTCTATTAGTGTTCCTATCAGAGTGTTCCTATCAGTGTTTTTATTGGTGTTTCTATTGGTGTTTCTATTAGTGTTTCTATCAGAGTGTTTCTATCAGAGTGTTACTATCAGAGTGTTACTATAAGAGTGTTTCTATCAGAGTGTTTCTGTCCAGAGTGTTTCTATCAGTGTTTCTATCAGTGTTTCTGTCCAGAGTGTTTATGTCCAGAGAGTTTCTATCAGAGTGTTTCTATCAGAGTGTTTCTGTCCAGAGTGGCACACATCCAGAAGGATCATATAACATCTGAAATGGTAGCTAACCTCCCACCCTCTATCCCTCTCAGGGCCAGGCAGCTGCACCATTATGTCTGAGAGGGAGGAGCTGGGGAGGAGCTAGAGAGGAGCTAGGGAGGAACTAGGGAGGAGCTATTAATTCTTAGCGCACGGATCCCGTTACCGGGATCAAAATCAACAACATCCGGTTAAGCTGGAGCGCGCCACATTCAAATTACAAAATTGTAATATTAAACATTCATGAACATACAAGTGTCCTACATCATTTAAAAGCTTAACTTCTTGTTAATCCAACTGCGTTGTCAGATTTAAAAAAGCATTTACGGCGAAAGCATACCATGCGATTATCTGAGGACAGAGAGAAAAAGCCCAGGGCCCTGATGCAGTATAATAATAGAATGTACCCAGATGGATTATTATCTACAGCAACAAGACTCTCCTCATACAGCATGTACCCAGATGGATTATTATCTACAGCAACAAGACTCTCCTCATACAGCATGTACCCAGATGGATTATTATCTACACCAACAAGACTCTCCTCATACAGCATGTACCCAGATGGATTATTATCTACAGCAACAAGACTCTCCTCATACAGCATGTACCCAGATGGATTATTATCTACAGCAACAAGACTCTCCTCATACAGCATGGACCCAGATGGATTATTATCTACAGCAACAAGACTCTCCTCATACAGCATGTACCCAGATGGATTATTATCTACACCAACAAGACTCTCCTCATACAGCATGTACCCAGATGGATTATTATCTACACCAACAAGACTCTCCTCATACAGCATGTACCCAGATGGATTATTATCTACAGCAACAAGACTCTCCTCATACAGCATGTACCCAGATGGATTATTATCTACACCAACAAGACTCTCCTCATACAGCATGTACCCAGATGGATTATTATCTACAGCAACAAGACTCTCCTCATACAGCATGTACCCAGATGGATTATTATCTACACCAACAAGACTCTCCTCATACAGCATGTACCCAGATGGATTATTATCTACAGCAACAAGACTCTCCTCATACAGCATGTACCAAGATGGATTATTATCTACAGCAACAAGACTCTCCTCATACAGCATGGACCCAGATGGATTATTATCTACAGCAACAAGACTCTCCTCATACAGCATGTACCCAGATGGATTATTATCTACAGCAACAAGACTCTCCTCATACAGCATGGACCCAGATGGATTATTATCTACAGCAACAAGACTCTCCTCATACAGCATGGACCCAGATGGATTATTATAATACAGCAACAAGACTCTCCTCATACAGCATGTACCCAGATGGATTATTATCTACAGCAACAAGACTCTCCTCATACAGCATGTACCCAGATGGATTATTATCTACAGCAACAAGACTCTCCTCATACAGCATGTACCCAGATGGATTATTATCTACAGCAACAAGACTCTCCTCATACAGCATGTACCAAGATGGATTATTATCTACAGCAACAAGACTCTCCTCATACAGCATGGACCCAGATGGATTATTATCTACAGCAACAAGACTCTCCTCATACAGCATGTACCCAGATGGATTATTATCTACAGCAACAAGACTCTCCTCATACAGCATGGACCCAGATGGATTATTATCTACAGCAACAAGACTCTCCTCATACAGCATGGACCCAGATGGATTATTATAATACAGCAACAAGACTCTCCTCATACAGCATGTACCCAGATGGATTATTATCTACAGCAACAAGACTCTCCTCATACAGCATGTACCCAGATGGATTATTATAATACAGCAACAAGACTCTCCTCATACAGCATGTACCCAGATGGATTATTATCTACAGCAACAAGACTCTACTCATACAGCATGGACCCAGATGGATTATTATCTACAGCAACAAGACTCTCCTCATACAGCATGTACCCAGATGGATTATTATAGTAACCTTTAGCTGCAATGACTTCAACTAAACAGTTCCTTGAGTTGTTGATCAGTCTTTCACATCGCTGTGAAGGAATCTTGGCCCAATCTTCCATGCAGAACTTCTATAACTCATCGACATTTGTGGGTTTTCAAGCATGAACTGCTTGTTTCAAGTCCTGCCACAACATCTCCATTGGGATTAGGTCTGGACTTTGACTATTTTCTTGCTGCGTGACCCAGCTTCAGCTCAGACGGATGGCCTGACCTTCTCCTGTAGAATTCTCTGATACAGAGTAGAATTCATGGTTCCTTCTATCAAGGCAAGTCGTCCAGGTCCTGAGGCAGCAAAACATCCCCGAACCATCACACTACCACCACCATGCTGGACCGTTGGTATGAGGTTCTGACCGTGGTATGCAGTGTTTGGTGTTTTCCAGGCATAATGGGACCCTTGTCGTCTAGAAAAGTTGACTTCAGTTTGCCAAAAAACACCTGGAAACACCTGGATGATCATCAAGACTCTTGGAAGAATATTCTATGGACAGATGAGTCAGGAATCTAACTTTCTTTAGTAGTATGTGTGGGGTACAGAGATAGTAGTCATTACAACCATCATGTTAACCAATATTAACTTTCTGTAGTAGTATGTGTGGGGTACAGAGATAGTAGTCATTACAACCATCATGTTAACCAATATTAACTTTCTATAGTAGTATGTGTGGGGTACAGAGATAGTAGTCATTACAACCATCATGTTAACCAATATTAACTTTCTGTAGTAGTATGTGTGAAGTACAGAGATAGTAGATATTACAACCATCATGTTAACCAATATTAACTTTCTATAGTAGTATGTGTGGGGTACAGAGATAGTAGTCATTACAACTATCATGTTAACCAATATTAACTTTCTATAGTAGTATGTGTGGGGTACAGAGATAGTAGATATTACAACCATCATGTTAACCAATATTAACTTTCTATAGTAGTATGTGTGAAGTACAGAGATAGTAGATATTACAACCATCATGTTAACCAATATTAACTTTCTATAGTAGTATGTGTGGGGTACAGAGATAGTAGTCATTACAACTATCATGTTAACCAATATTAACTTTCTATAGTAGTATGTGTGGGGTACAGAGATAGTAGATATTACAACCATCATGTTAACCAATATTAACTTTCTATAGTAGTATGTGTGGGGTACAGAGATAGTAGTCATTACAACCATCATGTTAACCAATATTATTTTTCTATAGTAGTATGTGTGGGGTACAGAGATAGTAGTCATTACAACCATCATGTTAACCAATATTAACTTTCTATAGTAGTATGTGTGGGGTACAGAGATAGTAGTCATTACAACCATCATGTTAACCAATATTAACTTTCTATAGTAGTATGTGTGGGGTACAGAGATAGTAGTCATTACAACCATCATGTTAACCAATATTAACTTTCTATAGTAGTATGTGTGGGGTACAGAGATAGTAGTCATTACAACCATCATGTTAACCAGTACTACTGATAAGAGGCCGTCTGCGTCTCTAAGGTCCTTACTGATGAATAGTATCTGTTCCAGGTGCGTAGGAGTCAAGATAAGAATAGTGTTGAATACGGTCCAACGCTGTCCAACACTGTCCAACGCTGTCCAACGCTGTCCAACGCTGTCCAACGCTGTCCAACACTGTCCAACGCTGTCCAACACTGTCCAACGCTGTCCAATGGTGTCCAAACCTGTCCAACACTGTCCAACGCTGTCCAACGCTGTCCAACACTGTCCAACGCTGTCCAACGCTGTCCAACACTGTCAAACTGTCCAACGCTGTCCAACGCTGTCCAACGCTGTCCAACACTGTCCAACGCTGTCCAACACTGTCCAACGCTGTCCAACGCTGTCCAACACTGTCCAACGCTGTCCAACACTGTCAAACTGTCCAACGCTGTCCAACACTGTCCAACGCTGTCCAACGCTGTCCAACGCTGTCCAACGCTGTCCAACACTGTCCAACGCTGTCCAACGCTGTCCAACACTGTCAAACTGTCCAACGCTGTCCAACGCTGTCCAACGCTGTCCAACACTGTCCAACGCTGTCCAACACTGTCCAACGCTGTCCAACGCTGTCCAACACTGTCCAACGCTGTCCAACACTGTCAAACTGTCCAACGCTGTCCAACGCTGTCCAACGCTGTCCAACGCTGTCCAACGCTGTCCAACGCTGTCCAACGCTGTCCAACACTGTCCAACGCTGTCCAACACTGTCCAACGCTGTCCAACGCTGTCCAACACTGTCCAACGCTGTCCAACACTGTCCAACACTGTCAAACTGTCCAACACTGTCCAACTCTGTCCAACACTGTCCAACGCTGTCCAACACTGTCAAACTGTCCAACACTGTCAAACTGTCCAACACTGTCCAACGCTGTCCAACGCTGTCCAACGCTGTCCAACACTGTCCAACGCTGTCCAACGCTGTCCAACGCTGTCCAACACTGTCCAACTGTCCAACACTATCCAACGCTGTCCAACACTGTCAAACTGTCCAACACTGTCCAACGCTGTCCAACACTGTCCAACGCTGTCCAACGCTGTCCAACACTGTCCAACGCTGTCCAACGCTGTCCAACACTGTCCAACGCTGTCCAACACTGTCCAACACTGTCAAACTGTCCAACACTGTCAAACTGTCCAACACTGTCCAATGCTGTCCAACACTGTCCAACGCTGTCCAACACTGTCCAACGCTGTCCAACGCTGTCAAACTGTCCAACACTGTCAAACTGTCCAACGCTGTCCAACGCTGTCCAACGCTGTCCAACACTGTCAAACTGTCCAACGCTGTCCAACGCTGTCCAGCACTGTCCAACACTGTCAAACTGTCCAACGCTGTCCAACGCTGTCCAACGCTGTCCAACGCTGTTCAACGCTGTCCAACACTGTCCAACACTGTCAAACTGTCCAACACTGTCCAACAATGTCCAACACTGTCCAACACAGTCCAGTATTACTATAGTGGTGATGGACCCTCCCTCTGCTACTAGAGTCAGAACTGTAGAATAGTCCAGTATTACTATAGTGGTGATGGACCCTCCCTCTGCTACTAGAGTCAGAACTGTAGAATAGTCCAGTATTACTATAGTGGTGATGGACCCTCCCTCTGCTACTAGAGTCAGAACTGTAGAATAGTCCAGTATTACTATAGTGGTGATGGACCCTCCCTCTGCTACTAGAGTCAGAACTGTAGAATAGTCCAGTATTACTATAGTGGTGATGGACCCTCCCTCTGCTACTAGAGTCAGAACTGTAGAATAGTCCAGTATTACTATAGTGGTGATGGACCCTCCCTCTGCTACTAGAGTCAGAACTGTAGAATAGTCCAGTATTACTATAGTGGTGATGGACCCTCCCTCTGCTACTAGAGTCAGAACTGTAGAATAGTCCAGTATTACTATAGTGGTGATGGACCCTCCCTCTGCTACTAGAGTCAGAACTGTAGAATAGTCCAGTATTACTATAGTGGTGATGGACCCTCCCTCTGCTACTAGTGTCAGAACTGTAGAATAGTCCAGTATTACTATAGTGGTGATGGACCCTCCCTCTGCTACTAGAGTCAGAACTGTAGAATAGTCCAGTATTACTATAGTGGTGATGGACCCTCCCTCTGCTACTAGAGTCAGAACTGTAGAATAGTCCAGTATTACTATAGTGGTGATGGACCCTCCCTCTGCTACTAGAGTCAGAACTGTAGAATAGTCCAGTATTACTATAGTGGTGATGGACCCTCCCTCTGCTACTAGAGTCAGAACTGTAGAATAGTCCAGTATTACTATAGTGGTGATGGACCCTCCCTCTGCTACTAGAGTCAGAACTGTAGAATAGTCCAGTATTACTATAGTGGTGATGGACCCTCCCTCTGCTACTAGAGTCAGAACTGTAGAATAGTCCAGTATTACTATAGTGGTGATGGACCCTCCCTCTGCTACTAGAGTCAGAACTGTAGAATAGTCCAGTATTACTATAGTGGTGATGGACCCTCCCTCTGCTACTAGAGTCAGAACTGTAGAATAGTCCAGTATTACTATAGTGGTGATGGACCCTCCCTCTGCTACTAGAGTCAGAACTGTAGAATAGTCCAGTATTACTATAGTGGTGATGGACCCTCCCTCTGCTACTAGAGTCAGAACTGTAGAATAGTCCAGTATTACTATAGTGGTGATGGACCCTCCCTCTGCTACTAGAGTCAGAACTGTAGAATAGTCCAGTATTACTATAGTGGTGATGGACCCTCCCTCTGCTACTAGAGTCAGAACTGTAGAATAGTCCAGTATTACTATAGTGGTGATGGACCCTCCCTCTGCTACTAGAGTCAGAACTGTAGAATAGTCCAGTATTACTATAGTGGTGATGGACCCTCCCTCTGCTACTAGAGTCAGAACTGTAGAATAGTCCAGTATTACTATAGTGGTGATGGACCCTCCCTCTGCTACTAGAGTCAGAACTGTAGAATAGTCCAGTATTACTATAGTGGTGATGGACCCTCCCTCTGCTACTAGAGTCAGAACTGTAGAATAGTCCAGTATTACTATAGTGGTGATGGACCCTCCCTCTGCTACTAGAGTCAGAACTGTAGAATAGTCCAGTATTACTATAGTGGTGATGGACCCTCCCTCTGCTACTAGAGTCAGAACTGTAGAATAGTCCAGTATTACTATAGTGGTGATGGACCCTCCCTCTGCTACTAGAGTCAGAACTGTAGAATAGTCCAGTATTACTATAGTGGTGATGGACCCTCCCTCTGCTACTAGAGTCAGAACTGTAGAATAGTCCAGTATTACTATAGTGGTGATGGACCCTCCCTCTGCTACTAGAGTCAGAACTGTAGAATAGTCCAGTATTACTATAGTGGTGATGGACCCTCCCTCTGCTACTAGAGTCAGAACTGTAGAATAGTCCAGTATTACTATAGTGGTGATGGACCCTCCCTCTGCTACTAGAGTCAGAACTGTAGAATAGTCCAGTATTACTATAGTGGTGATGGACCCTCCCTCTGCTACTAGAGTCAGAACTGTAGAATAGTCCAGTATTACTATAGTGGTGATGGACCCTCCCTCTGCTACTAGAGTCAGAACTGTAGAATAGTCCAGTATTACTATAGTGGTGATGGACCCTCCCTCTGCTACTAGAGTCAGAACTGTAGAATAGTCCAGTATTACTATAGTGGTGATGGACCCTCCCTCTGCTACTAGAGTCAGAACTGTAGAATAGTCCAGTATTACTATAGTGGTGATGGACCCTCCCTCTGCTACTAGAGTCAGAACTGTAGAATAGTCCAGTATTACTATAGTGGTGATGGACCCTCCCTCTGCTACTAGAGTCAGAACTGTAGAATAGTCCAGTATTACTATAGTGGTGATGGACCCTCCCTCTGCTACTAGAGTCAGAACTGTAGAATAGTCCAGTATTACTATAGTGGTGATGGACCCTCCCTCTGCTACTAGAGTCAGAACTGTAGAATAGTCCAGTATTACTATAGTGGTGATGGACCCTCCCTCTGCTACTAGAGTCAGAACTGTAGAATAGTCCAGTATTACTATAGTGGTGATGGACCCTCCCTCTGCTACTAGAGTCAGAACTGTAGAATAGTCCAGTATTACTATAGTGGTGATGGACCCTCCCTCTGCTACTAGAGTCAGAACTGTAGAATAGTCCAGTATTACTATAGTGGTGATGGACCCTCCCTCTGCTACTAGAGTCAGAACTGTAGAATAGTCCAGTATTACTATAGTGGTGATGGACCCTCCCTCTGCTACTAGAGTCAGAACTGTAGAATAGTCCAGTATTACTATAGTGGTGATGGACCCTCCCTCTGCTACTAGAGTCAGAACTGTAGAATAGTCCAGTATTACTATAGTGGTGATGGACCCTCCCTCTGCTACTAGAGTCAGAACTGTAGAATAGTCCAGTATTACTATAGTGGTGATGGACCCTCCCTCTGCTACTAGAGTCAGAACTGTAGAATAGTCCAGTATTACTATAGTGGTGATGGACCCTCCCTCTGCTACTAGAGTCAGAACTGTAGAATAGTCCAGTATTACTATAGTGGTGATGGACCCTCCCTCTGCTACTAGAGTCAGAACTGTAGAATAGTCCAGTATTACTATAGTGGTGATGGACCCTCCCTCTGCTACTAGAGTCAGAACTGTAGAATAGTCCAGTATTACTATAGTGGTGATGGACCCTCCCTCTGCTACTAGAGTCAGAACTGTAGAATAGTCCAGTATTACTATAGTGGTGATGGACCCTCCCTCTGCTACTAGAGTCAGAACTGTAGAATAGTCCAGTATTACTATAGTGGTGATGGACCCTCCCTCTGCTACTAGAGTCAGAACTGTAGAATAGTCCAGTATTACTATAGTGGTGATGGACCCTCCCTCTGCTACTAGAGTCAGAACTGTAGAATAGTCCAGTATTACTATAGTGGTGATGGACCCTCCCTCTGCTACTAGAGTCAGAACTGTAGAATAGTCCAGTATTACTATAGTGGTGATGGACCCTCCCTCTGCTACTAGAGTCAGAACTGTAGAATAGTCCAGTATTACTATAGTGGTGATGGACCCTCCCTCTGCTACTAGAGTCAGAACTGTAGAATAGTCCAGTATTACTATAGTGGTGATGGACCCTCCCTCTGCTACTAGAGTCAGAACTGTAGAATAGTCCAGTATTACTATAGTGGTGATGGACCCTCCCTCTGCTACTAGAGTCAGAACTGTAGAATAGTCCAGTATTACTATAGTGGTGATGGACCCTCCCTCTGCTACTAGAGTCAGAACTGTAGAATAGTCCAGTATTACTATAGTGGTGATGGACCCTCCCTCTGCTACTAGAGTCAGAACTGTAGAATAGTCCAGTATTACTATAGTGGTGATGGACCCTCCCTCTGCTACTAGAGTCAGAACTGTAGAATAGTCCAGTATTACTATAGTGGTGATGGACCCTCCCTCTGCTACTAGAGTCAGAACTGTAGAATAGTCCAGTATTACTATAGTGGTGATGGACCCTCCCTCTGCTACTAGAGTCAGAACTGTAGAATAGTCCAGTATTACTATAGTGGTGATGGACCCTCCCTCTGCTACTAGAGTCAGAACTGTAGAATAGTCCAGTATTACTATAGTGGTGATGGACCCTCCCTCTGCTACTAGAGTCAGAACTGTAGAATAGTCCAGTATTACTATAGTGGTGATGGACCCTCCCTCTGCTACTAGAGTCAGAACTGTAGAATAGTCCAGTATTACTATAGTGGTGATGGACCCTCCCTCTGCTACTAGAGTCAGAACTGTAGAATAGTCCAGTATTACTATAGTGGTGATGGACCCTCCCTCTGCTACTAGAGTCAGAACTGTAGAATAGTCCAGTATTACTATAGTGGTGATGGACCCTCCCTCTGCTACTAGAGTCAGAACTGTAGAATAGTCCAGTATTACTATAGTGGTGATGGACCCTCCCTCTGCTACTAGAGTCAGAACTGTAGAATAGTCCAGTATTACTATAGTGGTGATGGACCCTCCCTCTGCTACTAGAGTCAGAACTGTAGAATAGTCCAGTATTACTATAGTGGTGATGGACCCTCCCTCTGCTACTAGAGTCAGAACTGTAGAATAGTCCAGTATTACTATAGTGGTGATGGACCCTCCCTCTGCTACTAGAGTCAGAACTGTAGAATAGTCCAGTATTACTATAGTGGTGATGGACCCTCCCTCTGCTACTAGAGTCAGAACTGTAGAATAGTCCAGTATTACTATAGTGGTGATGGACCCTCCCTCTGCTACTAGAGTCAGAACTGTAGAATAGTCCAGTATTACTATAGTGGTGATGGACCCTCCCTCTGCTACTAGAGTCAGAACTGTAGAATAGTCCAGTATTACTATAGTGGTGATGGACCCTCCCTCTGCTACTAGAGTCAGAACTGTAGAATAGTCCAGTATTACTATAGTGGTGATGGACCCTCCCTCTGCTACTAGAGTCAGAACTGTAGAATAGTCCAGTATTACTATAGTGGTGATGGACCCTCCCTCTGCTACTAGAGTCAGAACTGTAGAATAGTCCAGTATTACTATAGTGGTGATGGACCCTCCCTCTGCTACTAGAGTCAGAACTGTAGAATAGTCCAGTATTACTATAGTGGTGATGGACCCTCCCTCTGCTACTAGAGTCAGAACTGTAGAATAGTCCAGTATTACTATAGTGGTGATGGACCCTCCCTCTGCTACTAGAGTCAGAACTGTAGAATAGTCCAGTATTACTATAGTGGTGATGGACCCTCCCTCTGCTACTAGAGTCAGAACTGTAGAATAGTCCAGTATTACTATAGTGGTGATGGACCCTCCCTCTGCTACTAGAGTCAGAACTGTAGAATAGTCCAGTATTACTATAGTGGTGATGGACCCTCCCTCTGCTACTAGAGTCAGAACTGTAGAATAGTCCAGTATTACTATAGTGGTGATGGACCCTCCCTCTGCTACTAGAGTCAGAACTGTAGAATAGTCCAGTATTACTATAGTGGTGATGGACCCTCCCTCTGCTACTAGAGTCAGAACTGTAGAATAGTCCAGTATTACTATAGTGGTGATGGACCCTCCCTCTGCTACTAGAGTCAGAACTGTAGAATAGTCCAGTATTACTATAGTGGTGATGGACCCTCCCTCTGCTACTAGAGTCAGAACTGTAGAATAGTCCAGTATTACTATAGTGGTGATGGACCCTCCCTCTGCTACTAGAGTCAGAACTGTAGAATAGTCCAGTATTACTATAGTGGTGATGGACCCTCCCTCTGCTACTAGAGTCAGAACTGTAGAATAGTCCAGTATTACTATAGTGGTGATGGACCCTCCCTCTGCTACTAGAGTCAGAACTGTAGAATAGTCCAGTATTACTATAGTGGTGATGGACCCTCCCTCTGCTACTAGAGTCAGAACTGTAGAATAGTCCAGTATTACTATAGTGGTGATGGACCCTCCCTCTGCTACTAGAGTCAGAACTGTAGAATAGTCCAGTATTACTATAGTGGTGATGGACCCTCCCTCTGCTACTAGAGTCAGAACTGTAGAATAGTCCAGTATTACTATAGTGGTGATGGACCCTCCCTCTGCTACTAGAGTCAGAACTGTAGAATAGTCCAGTATTACTATAGTGGTGATGGACCCTCCCTCTGCTACTAGAGTCAGAACTGTAGAATAGTCCAGTATTACTATAGTGGTGATGGACCCTCCCTCTGCTACTAGAGTCAGAACTGTAGAATAGTCCAGTATTACTATAGTGGTGATGGACCCTCCCTCTGCTACTAGAGTCAGAACTGTAGAATAGTCCAGTATTACTATAGTGGTGATGGACCCTCCCTCTGCTACTAGAGTCAGAACTGTAGAATAGTCCAGTATTACTATAGTGGTGATGGACCCTCCCTCTGCTACTAGAGTCAGAACTGTAGAATAGTCCAGTATTACTATAGTGGTGATGGACCCTCCCTCTGCTACTAGAGTCAGAACTGTAGAATAGTCCAGTATTACTATAGTGGTGATGGACCCTCCCTCTGCTACTAGAGTCAGAACTGTAGAATAGTCCAGTATTACTATAGTGGTGATGGACCCTCCCTCTGCTACTAGAGTCAGAACTGTAGAATAGTCCAGTATTACTATAGTGGTGATGGACCCTCCCTCTGCTACTAGAGTCAGAACTGTAGAATAGTCCAGTATTACTATAGTGGTGATGGACCCTCCCTCTGCTACTAGAGTCAGAACTGTAGAATAGTCCAGTATTACTATAGTGGTGATGGACCCTCCCTCTGCTACTAGAGTCAGAACTGTAGAATAGTCCAGTATTACTATAGTGGTGATGGACCCTCCCTCTGCTACTAGAGTCAGAACTGTAGAATAGTCCAGTATTACTATAGTGGTGATGGACCCTCCCTCTGCTACTAGAGTCAGAACTGTAGAATAGTCCAGTATTACTATAGTGGTGATGGACCCTCCCTCTGCTACTAGAGTCAGAACTGTAGAATAGTCCAGTATTACTATAGTGGTGATGGACCCTCCCTCTGCTACTAGAGTCAGAACTGTAGAATAGTCCAGTATTACTATAGTGGTGATGGACCCTCCCTCTGCTACTAGAGTCAGAACTGTAGAATAGTCCAGTATTACTATAGTGGTGATGGACCCTCCCTCTGCTACTAGAGTCAGAACTGTAGAATAGTCCAGTATTACTATAGTGGTGATGGACCCTCCCTCTGCTACTAGAGTCAGAACTGTAGAATAGTCCAGTATTACTATAGTGGTGATGGACCCTCCCTCTGCTACTAGAGTCAGAACTGTAGAATAGTCCAGTATTACTATAGTGGTGATGGACCCTCCCTCTGCTACTAGAGTCAGAACTGTAGAATAGTCCAGTATTACTATAGTGGTGATGGACCCTCCCTCTGCTACTAGAGTCAGAACTGTAGAATAGTCCAGTATTACTATAGTGGTGATGGACCCTCCCTCTGCTACTAGAGTCAGAACTGTAGAATAGTCCAGTATTACTATAGTGGTGATGGACCCTCCCTCTGCTACTAGAGTCAGAACTGTAGAATAGTCCAGTATTACTATAGTGGTGATGGACCCTCCCTCTGCTACTAGAGTCAGAACTGTAGAATAGTCCAGTATTACTATAGTGGTGATGGACCCTCCCTCTGCTACTAGAGTCAGAACTGTAGAATAGTCCAGTATTACTATAGTGGTGATGGACCCTCCCTCTGCTACTAGAGTCAGAACTGTAGAATAGTCCAGTATTACTATAGTGGTGATGGACCCTCCCTCTGCTACTAGAGTCAGAACTGTAGAATAGTCCAGTATTACTATAGTGGTGATGGACCCTCCCTCTGCTACTAGAGTCAGAACTGTAGAATAGTCCAGTATTACTATAGTGGTGATGGACCCTCCCTCTGCTACTAGAGTCAGAACTGTAGAATAGTCCAGTATTACTATAGTGGTGATGGACCCTCCCTCTGCTACTAGAGTCAGAACTGTAGAATAGTCCAGTATTACTATAGTGGTGATGGACCCTCCCTCTGCTACTAGAGTCAGAACTGTAGAATAGTCCAGTATTACTATAGTGGTGATGGACCCTCCCTCTGCTACTAGAGTCAGAACTGTAGAATAGTCCAGTATTACTATAGTGGTGATGGACCCTCCCTCTGCTACTAGAGTCAGAACTGTAGAATAGTCCAGTATTACTATAGTGGTGATGGACCCTCCCTCTGCTACTAGAGTCAGAACTGTAGAATAGTCCAGTATTACTATAGTGGTGATGGACCCTCCCTCTGCTACTAGAGTCAGAACTGTAGAATAGTCCAGTATTACTATAGTGGTGATGGACCCTCCCTCTGCTACTAGAGTCAGAACTGTAGAATAGTCCAGTATTACTATAGTGGTGATGGACCCTCCCTCTGCTACTAGAGTCAGAACTGTAGAATAGTCCAGTATTACTATAGTGGTGATGGACCCTCCCTCTGCTACTAGAGTCAGAACTGTAGAATAGTCCAGTATTACTATAGTGGTGATGGACCCTCCCTCTGCTACTAGAGTCAGAACTGTAGAATAGTCCAGTATTACTATAGTGGTGATGGACCCTCCCTCTGCTACTAGAGTCAGAACTGTAGAATAGTCCAGTATTACTATAGTGGTGATGGACCCTCCCTCTGCTACTAGAGTCAGAACTGTAGAATAGTCCAGTATTACTATAGTGGTGATGGACCCTCCCTCTGCTACTAGAGTCAGAACTGTAGAATAGTCCAGTATTACTATAGTGGTGATGGACCCTCCCTCTGCTACTAGAGTCAGAACTGTAGAATAGTCCAGTATTACTATAGTGGTGATGGACCCTCCCTCTGCTACTAGAGTCAGAACTGTAGAATAGTCCAGTATTACTATAGTGGTGATGGACCCTCCCTCTGCTACTAGAGTCAGAACTGTAGAATAGTCCAGTATTACTATAGTGGTGATGGACCCTCCCTCTGCTACTAGAGTCAGAACTGTAGAATAGTCCAGTATTACTATAGTGGTGATGGACCCTCCCTCTGCTACTAGAGTCAGAACTGTAGAATAGTCCAGTATTACTATAGTGGTGATGGACCCTCCCTCTGCTACTAGAGTCAGAACTGTAGAATAGTCCAGTATTACTATAGTGGTGATGGACCCTCCCTCTGCTACTAGAGTCAGAACTGTAGAATAGTCCAGTATTACTATAGTGGTGATGGACCCTCCCTCTGCTACTAGAGTCAGAACTGTAGAATAGTCCAGTATTACTATAGTGGTGATGGACCCTCCCTCTGCTACTAGAGTCAGAACTGTAGAATAGTCCAGTATTACTATAGTGGTGATGGACCCTCCCTCTGCTACTAGAGTCAGAACTGTAGAATAGTCCAGTATTACTATAGTGGTGATGGACCCTCCCTCTGCTACTAGAGTCAGAACTGTAGAATAGTCCAGTATTACTATAGTGGTGATGGACCCTCCCTCTGCTACTAGAGTCAGAACTGTAGAATAGTCCAGTATTACTATAGTGGTGATGGACCCTCCCTCTGCTACTAGAGTCAGAACTGTAGAATAGTCCAGTATTACTATAGTGGTGATGGACCCTCCCTCTGCTACTAGAGTCAGAACTGTAGAATAGTCCAGTATTACTATAGTGGTGATGGACCCTCCCTCTGCTACTAGAGTCAGAACTGTAGAATAGTCCAGTATTACTATAGTGGTGATGGACCCTCCCTCTGCTACTAGAGTCAGAACTGTAGAATAGTCCAGTATTACTATAGTGGTGATGGACCCTCCCTCTGCTACTAGAGTCAGAACTGTAGAATAGTCCAGTATTACTATAGTGGTGATGGACCCTCCCTCTGCTACTAGAGTCAGAACTGTAGAATAGTCCAGTATTACTATAGTGGTGATGGACCCTCCCTCTGCTACTAGAGTCAGAACTGTAGAATAGTCCAGTATTACTATAGTGGTGATGGACCCTCCCTCTGCTACTAGAGTCAGAACTGTAGAATAGTCCAGTATTACTATAGTGGTGATGGACCCTCCCTCTGCTACTAGAGTCAGAACTGTAGAATA
Organism: Salmo salar; assembly: GCF_965601325.2. NCBI lineage: Eukaryota > Metazoa > Chordata > Actinopteri > Salmoniformes > Salmonidae > Salmo > Salmo salar. The sequence continues at coordinate 83,711,614 of NC_138292.1, read as the reverse complement.
GTCCAGTATTACTATAGTGGTGATGGACCCTCCCTCTGCTACTAGAGTCAGAACTGTAGAATAGTCCAGTATTACTATAGTGGTGATGGACCCTCCCTCTGCTACTAGAGTCAGAACTGTAGAATAGTCCAGTATTACTATAGTGGTGATGGACCCTCCCTCTGCTACTAGAGTCAGAACTGTAGAATAGTCCAGTATTACTATAGTGGTGATGGACCCTCCCTCTGCTACTAGAGTCAGAACTGTAGAATAGTCCAGTATTACTATAGTGGTGATGGACCCTCCCTCTGCTACTAGAGTCAGAACTGTAGAATAGTCCAGTATTACTATAGTGGTGATGGACCCTCCCTCTGCTACTAGAGTCAGAACTGTAGAATAGTCCAGTATTACTATAGTGGTGATGGACCCTCCCTCTGCTACTAGAGTCAGAACTGTAGAATAGTCCAGTATTACTATAGTGGTGATGGACCCTCCCTCTGCTACTAGAGTCAGAACTGTAGAATAGTCCAGTATTACTATAGTGGTGATGGACCCTCCCTCTGCTACTAGAGTCAGAACTGTAGAATAGTCCAGTATTACTATAGTGGTGATGGACCCTCCCTCTGCTACTAGAGTCAGAACTGTAGAATAGTCCAGTATTACTATAGTGGTGATGGACCCTCCCTCTGCTACTAGAGTCAGAACTGTAGAATAGTCCAGTATTACTATAGTGGTGATGGACCCTCCCTCTGCTACTAGAGTCAGAACTGTAGAATAGTCCAGTATTACTATAGTGGTGATGGACCCTCCCTCTGCTACTAGAGTCAGAACTGTAGAATAGTCCAGTATTACTATAGTGGTGATGGACCCTCCCTCTGCTACTAGAGTCAGAACTGTAGAATAGTCCAGTATTACTATAGTGGTGATGGACCCTCCCTCTGCTACTAGAGTCAGAACTGTAGAATAGTCCAGTATTACTATAGTGGTGATGGACCCTCCCTCTGCTACTAGAGTCAGAACTGTAGAATAGTCCAGTATTACTATAGTGGTGATGGACCCTCCCTCTGCTACTAGAGTCAGAACTGTAGAATAGTCCAGTATTACTATAGTGGTGATGGACCCTCCCTCTGCTACTAGAGTCAGAACTGTAGAATAGTCCAGTATTACTATAGTGGTGATGGACCCTCCCTCTGCTACTAGAGTCAGAACTGTAGAATAGTCCAGTATTACTATAGTGGTGATGGACCCTCCCTCTGCTACTAGAGTCAGAACTGTAGAATAGTCCAGTATTACTATAGTGGTGATGGACCCTCCCTCTGCTACTAGAGTCAGAACTGTAGAATAGTCCAGTATTACTATAGTGGTGATGGACCCTCCCTCTGCTACTAGAGTCAGAACTGTAGAATAGTCCAGTATTACTATAGTGGTGATGGACCCTCCCTCTGCTACTAGAGTCAGAACTGTAGAATAGTCCAGTATTACTATAGTGGTGATGGACCCTCCCTCTGCTACTAGAGTCAGAACTGTAGAATAGTCCAGTATTACTATAGTGGTGATGGACCCTCCCTCTGCTACTAGAGTCAGAACTGTAGAATAGTCCAGTATTACTATAGTGGTGATGGACCCTCCCTCTGC
>NC_138292.1:83587500-83697500 GCF_965601325.2 Salmo salar | reverse complement strand
TACATTCCTCCCTCCGCCCCACCTCTCTTCACCCCTCCATCTCTCTCTGTACGTTCCTCCCTCCGCCCCACCTCTCTTCACCCCCTCCATCTCTCTCTGTACGTTCCTCCCTCCGCCCCACCTCTCTTCACCCCCTCCATCTCTCTCTGTACATTCCTCCCTCCGCCCCACCTCTCTTCACCCCCTCCATCTCTCTCTGTACGTTCCTCCCTCCGCCCCACCTCTCTTCACCCCTCCATCTCTCTCTGTACGTTCCTCCCTCCGCCCCACCTCTCTTCACCCCCTCCATCTCTCTCTGTACGTTCCTCCCTCCGCCCCACCTCTCTTCACCCCCTCCATCTCTCTCTGTACGTTCCTCCCTCCGCCCCACCTCTCTTCACCCCCTCCATCTCTCTCTGTACGTTCCTCCCTCCACCCCACCTCTCTTCACCCCCTCCATCTCTCTCTGTACGTTCCTCCCTCCACCCCACCTCTCTTCACCCCCTCCATCTCTCTCTGTACGTTCCTCCCTCCACCCCACCTCTCTTCACCCCCTCCATCTCTCTCTGTACGTTCCTCCCTCCGCCCCACCTCTCTTCACCCCCTCCATCTCTCTCTGTACGTTCCTCCCTCCGCCCCACCTCTCTTCACCCCCTCCATCTCTCTCTGTACGTTCCTCCCTCCGCCCCACCTCTCTTCACCCCTCCATCTCTCTCTGTACGTTCCTCCCTCCGCCCCACCTCTCTTCACCCCCTCCATCTCTCTCTGTACGTTCCTCCCTCCGCCCCACCTCTCTTCACCCCCTCCATCTCTCTCTGTACGTTCCTCCCTCCGCCCCACCTCTCTTCACCCCCTCCATCTCTCTCTGTACGTTCCTCCCTCCGCCCCACCTCTCTTCACCCCCTCCATCTCTCTCTGTACGTTCCTCCCTCCGCCCCACCTCTCTTCACCCCCTCCATCTGTCTCTGTACGTTCCTCCCTCCGCCCCACCTCTCTTCACCCCCTCCATCTCTCTCTGTACGTTCCTCCCTCCGCCCCACCTCTCTTCACCCCTCCATCTCTCTCTGTACGTTCCTCCCTCCGCCCCACCTCTCTTCACCCCCTCCATCTCTCTCTGTACGTTCCTCCCTCCGCCCCACCTCTCTTCACCCCCTCCATCTCTCTCTGTACGTTCCTCCCTCCGCCCCACCTCTCTTCACCCCCTCCATCTCTCTCTGTACGTTCCTCCCTCCGCCCCACCTCTCTTCACCCCCTCCATCTCTCTCTGTACGTTCCTCCCTCCACCCCACCTCTCTTCACCCCCTCCATCTCTCTCTGTACGTTCCTCCCTCCACCCCACCTCTCTTCACCCCCTCCATCTCTCTCTGTACGTTCCTCCCTCCACCCCACCTCTCTTCACCCCCTCCATCTCTCTCTGTACGTTCCTCCCTCCGCCCCACCTCTCTTCACCCCCTCCATCTCTCTCTGTACGTTCCTCCCTCCGCCCCACCTCTCTTCACCCCCTCCATCTCTCTCTGTACGTTCCTCCCTCCGCCCCACCTCTCTTCACCCCCTCCATCTCTCTCTGTACGTTCCTCCCTCCGCCCCACCTCTCTTCACCCCCTCCATCTCTCTCTGTACGTTCCTCCCTCCGCCCCACCTCTCTTCACCCCCTCCATCTCTCTCTGTACGTTCCTCCCTCCGCCCCACCTCTCTTCACCCCCTCCATCTCTCTCTGTACGTTCCTCCCTCCGCCCCACCTCTCTTCACCCCCTCCATCTCTCTCTGTACGTTCCTCCCTCCGCCCCACCTCTCTTCACCCCCTCCATCTGTCTCTGTACGTTCCTCCCTCCGCCCCACCTCTCTTCACCCCCTCCATCTCTCTCTGTACGTTCCTCCCTCCGCCCCACCTCTCTTCACCCCTCCATCTCTCTCTGTACGTTCCTCCCTCCGCCCCACCTCTCTTCACCCCCTCCATCTCTCTCTGTACGTTCCTCCCTCCGCCCCACCTCTCTTCACCCCCTCCATCTCTCTCTGTACGTTCCTCCCTCCGCCCCACCTCTCTTCACCCCCTCCATCTCTCTCTGTACGTTCCTCCCTCCGCCCCACCTCTCTTCACCCCCTCCATCTCTCTCTGTACGTTCCTCCCTCCACCCCACCTCTCTTCACCCCCTCCATCTCTCTCTGTACGTTCCTCCCTCCACCCCACCTCTCTTCACCCCCTCCATCTCTCTCTGTACGTTCCTCCCTCCGCCCCACCTCTCTTCACCCCCTCCATCTCTCTCTGTACGTTCCTCCCTCCGCCCCACCTCTCTTCACCCCCTCCATCTCTCTCTGTACGTTCCTCCCTCCGCCCCACCTCTCTTCACCCCCTCCATCTCTCTCTGTACGTTCCTCCCTCCGCCCCACCTCTCTTCACCCCCTCCATCTCTCTCTGTACGTTCCTCCCTCCGCCCCACCTCTCTTCACCCCCTCCATCTCTCTCTGTACGTTCCTCCCTCCGCCCCACCTCTCTTCACCCCCTCCATCTCTCTCTGTACATTCCTCCCTCCGCCCCACCTCTCTTCACCCCTCCATCTCTCTCTGTACGTTCCTCCCTCCGCCCCACCTCTCTTCACCCCCTCCATCTCTCTCTGTACGTTCCTCCCTCCGCCCCACCTCTCTTCACCCCCTCCATCTCTCTCTGTACGTTCCTCCCTCCGCCCCACCTCTCTTCACCCCCTCCATCTCTCTCTGTACGTTCCTCCCTCCGCCCCACCTCTCTTCACCCCCTCCATCTCTCTCTGTACGTTCCTCCCTCCGCCCCACCTCTCTTCACCCCCTCCATCTCTCTCTGTACGTTCCTCCCTCCGCCCCACCTCTCTTCACCCCCTCCATCTCTCTCTGTACATTCCTCCCTCCGCCCCACCTTTCTTCACCCCTCCATCTCTCTCTGTACGTTCCTCCCTCCGCCCCACCTCTCTTCACCCCCTCCATCTCTCTCTGTACGTTCCTCCCTCCGCCCCACCTCTCTTCACCCCCTCCATCTCTCTCTGTACATTCCTCCCTCCGCCCCACCTCTCTTCACCCCTCCATCTCTCTCTGTACGTTCCTCCCTCCGCCCCACCTCTCTTCACCCCCTCCATCTCTCTCTGTACGTTCCTCCCTCCGCCCCACCTCTCTTCACCCCCTCCATCTCTCTCTGTACATTCCTCCCTCCGCCCCACCTCTCTTCACCCCCTCCATCTCTCTCTGTACGTTCCTCCCTCCGCCCCACCTCTCTTCACCCCTCCATCTCTCTCTGTACGTTCCTCCCTCCGCCCCACCTCTCTTCACCCCCTCCATCTCTCTCTGTACGTTCCTCCCTCCGCCCCACCTCTCTTCACCCCCTCCATCTCTCTCTGTACGTTCCTCCCTCCGCCCCACCTCTCTTCACCCCCTCCATCTCTCTCTGTACGTTCCTCCCTCCACCCCACCTCTCTTCACCCCCTCCATCTCTCTCTGTACGTTCCTCCCTCCACCCCACCTCTCTTCACCCCCTCCATCTCTCTCTGTACGTTCCTCCCTCCACCCCACCTCTCTTCACCCCCTCCATCTCTCTCTGTACGTTCCTCCCTCCGCCCCACCTCTCTTCACCCCCTCCATCTCTCTCTGTACGTTCCTCCCTCCGCCCCACCTCTCTTCACCCCCTCCATCTCTCTCTGTACGTTCCTCCCTCCGCCCCACCTCTCTTCACCCCTCCATCTCTCTCTGTACGTTCCTCCCTCCGCCCCACCTCTCTTCACCCCCTCCATCTCTCTCTGTACGTTCCTCCCTCCGCCCCACCTCTCTTCACCCCCTCCATCTCTCTCTGTACGTTCCTCCCTCCGCCCCACCTCTCTTCACCCCCTCCATCTCTCTCTGTACGTTCCTCCCTCCGCCCCACCTCTCTTCACCCCCTCCATCTCTCTCTGTACGTTCCTCCCTCCGCCCCACCTCTCTTCACCCCCTCCATCTGTCTCTGTACGTTCCTCCCTCCGCCCCACCTCTCTTCACCCCCTCCATCTCTCTCTGTACGTTCCTCCCTCCGCCCCACCTCTCTTCACCCCTCCATCTCTCTCTGTACGTTCCTCCCTCCGCCCCACCTCTCTTCACCCCCTCCATCTCTCTCTGTACGTTCCTCCCTCCGCCCCACCTCTCTTCACCCCCTCCATCTCTCTCTGTACGTTCCTCCCTCCGCCCCACCTCTCTTCACCCCCTCCATCTCTCTCTGTACGTTCCTCCCTCCGCCCCACCTCTCTTCACCCCCTCCATCTCTCTCTGTACGTTCCTCCCTCCACCCCACCTCTCTTCACCCCCTCCATCTCTCTCTGTACGTTCCTCCCTCCACCCCACCTCTCTTCACCCCCTCCATCTCTCTCTGTACGTTCCTCCCTCCACCCCACCTCTCTTCACCCCCTCCATCTCTCTCTGTACGTTCCTCCCTCCGCCCCACCTCTCTTCACCCCCTCCATCTCTCTCTGTACGTTCCTCCCTCCGCCCCACCTCTCTTCACCCCCTCCATCTCTCTCTGTACGTTCCTCCCTCCGCCCCACCTCTCTTCACCCCCTCCATCTCTCTCTGTACGTTCCTCCCTCCGCCCCACCTCTCTTCACCCCCTCCATCTCTCTCTGTACGTTCCTCCCTCCACCCCACCTCTCTTCACCCCCTCCATCTCTCTCTGTACGTTCCTCCCTCCACCCCACCTCTCTTCACCCCCTCCATCTCTCTCTGTACGTTCCTCCCTCCACCCCACCTCTCTTCACCCCCTCCATCTCTCTCTGTACGTTCCTCCCTCCGCCCCACCTCTCTTCACCCCCTCCATCTCTCTCTGTACGTTCCTCCCTCCGCCCCACCTCTCTTCACCCCCTCCATCTCTCTCTGTACGTTCCTCCCTCCGCCCCACCTCTCTTCACCCCTCCATCTCTCTCTGTACGTTCCTCCCTCCGCCCCACCTCTCTTCACCCCCTCCATCTCTCTCTGTACGTTCCTCCCTCCGCCCCACCTCTCTTCACCCCCTCCATCTCTCTCTGTACGTTCCTCCCTCCGCCCCACCTCTCTTCACCCCCTCCATCTCTCTCTGTACGTTCCTCCCTCCGCCCCACCTCTCTTCACCCCCTCCATCTCTCTCTGTACGTTCCTCCCTCCGCCCCACCTCTCTTCACCCCCTCCATCTGTCTCTGTACGTTCCTCCCTCCGCCCCACCTCTCTTCACCCCCTCCATCTCTCTCTGTACGTTCCTCCCTCCGCCCCACCTCTCTTCACCCCTCCATCTCTCTCTGTACGTTCCTCCCTCCGCCCCACCTCTCTTCACCCCCTCCATCTCTCTCTGTACGTTCCTCCCTCCGCCCCACCTCTCTTCACCCCCTCCATCTCTCTCTGTACGTTCCTCCCTCCGCCCCACCTCTCTTCACCCCCTCCATCTCTCTCTGTACGTTCCTCCCTCCGCCCCACCTCTCTTCACCCCCTCCATCTCTCTCTGTACGTTCCTCCCTCCACCCCACCTCTCTTCACCCCCTCCATCTCTCTCTGTACGTTCCTCCCTCCACCCCACCTCTCTTCACCCCCTCCATCTCTCTCTGTACGTTCCTCCCTCCACCCCACCTCTCTTCACCCCCTCCATCTCTCTCTGTACGTTCCTCCCTCCGCCCCACCTCTCTTCACCCCCTCCATCTCTCTCTGTACGTTCCTCCCTCCGCCCCACCTCTCTTCACCCCCTCCATCTCTCTCTGTACGTTCCTCCCTCCGCCCCACCTCTCTTCACCCCCTCCATCTCTCTCTGTACGTTCCTCCCTCCGCCCCACCTCTCTTCACCCCCTCCATCTCTCTCTGTACGTTCCTCCCTCCACCCCACCTCTCTTCACCCCCTCCATCTGTCTGTCTGTGTTTAGTGTGTCAGTATTGTCAGTGACTATGTTGCTCTGAGTGTCTCCCCTCTCTCTCTCTCTCTCTCTCTGTCTCTCTCTCTGCCAACACTGAGCTTAAAACACAGAGCACTCTCTAACAACCTGATGGTTAGATCACACAGATGATGACAGGAGAGGGGGAGGAGGGGTGGATGGGGGAAAAGATGGGGGAGGATGGGAGTGAGGAAAGTGCAAAGTAGAAGTGAGGGGGAAAGGGGGAAGAGAGAGGGAGGTTGGGAGAGAAAAGAGTAGGGAGCGGAGGAGGGGTGGCAGAGAAAGAGAGCAGAGATACTACGACAGACAGACAGACAGACAGACAGACAGACAGACAGACAGACAGACAGACAGACAGACAGACAGACAGACAGACAGACAGACAGACAGACAGACAGACAGACAGGATGGGAACGACAGAAGAAGAGTAGGGGAAGAGGGATGGAGGGAGGGAGCATGGCAGAAGCATGGGAAGAGAGAGGAGGGAGGGAGGGAGAGAAGGAGTAAAACCGATGAACAGATGTAGGAATAGTGTTGTCCTTTGAAGAGTAGAGAGAGAGAGTTCTGGGTATGTACTGTGAGAGAGAAGACAGTTGACAAGGAGAGAGAGTATTTTAGCTGTGATGCTTGATGTGTCACTCATAAAGAATCTGTGTCTTGTCTGATCACTGAGTAGATCTGTGTCTTGTCAGATCACTGAGTAGATCTGTGTCTTGTCTGATCACTGAGTAGATCTGTGTCTTGTCAGATCACTGAGTAGATCTGTGTCTTGTCTGATCACGTACAGTCAGTCTCTGTGTATTATGCGACCTGACAGATACAAGATACTCACTTTCCTGTGTGACTCAGCTGTGTGTTTATGTGTGTGTGCAGGGCTCGACATTAACGCTTGTCCTATTGACTGGTGCAAGTAAAGAAATGATGTTGGACAAGCAGATTAGAGATTTAAGTTCTCAGAATGGACCAGCAAAAATCACAATATCAAACAATTAGGTGGCTACTCCGATCTGAACTGGATCTGAACTGGATCTGAACTGGATCTGAACTGGATCTGAACCGGATCAACGTGTCCTTCGAACGCCATGTTTTGCTCACTTGTCCTCCCATTTTCTGCAGAGCACATTGGAGTATAACTGTTGTAGGCCTGCGGTGACAGTTAGGAGCGGTGTTTCAGTCATGCGGTCGCCAGATGCCTTTTTGAGATCAAAGAGAGCCTATCATTTGTTGCTAATACTTGCTAGTGACCTGCGTGACCTGCGTGACCTGCGTGACCTGCGTGACCTGCGTGACGCGGGGCTGGCGTGGTTATACGTGGTCTGAGGTTGAGGAGGTCCTGGGCTGGCGTGGTTACACGTGGTCTGAGGTTGAGGAGGTCCTGGGCTGGCGTGGTTACACGTGGTCTGAGGTTGAGGAGGTCCTGGGCTGGCGTGGTTACACGTGGTCTGAGGTTGAGGAGGTCCTGGGCTGGCGTGGTTACACGTGGTCTGAGGTTGAGGAGGTCCTGGGCTGGCGTGGTTACACGTGGTCTGAGGTTGAGGAGGTCCTGGGCTGGCGTGGTTACACGTGGTCTGAGGTTGAGGAGGTCCTGGGCTGGCGTGGTTACATGTGGTCTGTGGTTGTGAGGCCAGTTGGATGTACTGCCAAATTCTCTAAAACAACGTTGGAGGCAGCTTCTGGTAGAGAATTGAACATTCAATTATCTGGTAACAGCTCTAGTGGATATTCCTGCAGTCAGCATGCCAATTTCACGCTCTCTCAAAACTTGAGACATCTGTGACATTGTGTTATGTGACAAAACTGCACAACTGTGCCTTTTATTGTCCCCAGGACAAGGTGCACCTGTGTAATGATCATGCTGTTTAATCAGCTTCTTGATATGCCACACCTGTCAGGGGGATGAATTATCTTGGTAAAGGAGAAATGTTCACTAACAGTGATGTAAACAAATTTGTGCATAACATATTAGAGAAATAAGCTTTTTTTGTGCATTTGGAACATTTTTGGGATCTTTTATTTCAGCTCATGAAACATGGGACCAACACTTTACATATTGCACTTGTATTGTTGTTCAGTGTAAATATCCTGCTACCAGTCAGCTACCTCGCCCAGCTTAGCTGTTTGATGTATATCAAATGAGGGAATTATTTTATAAAGACATGAAAACTATTTGGTTATAATTGTAATGTTGCAGGGTGACCAACCATCCTCCAGGAGATTCAAGCTGCTGGGGGTGCAGGCTTTTACTCCAGCCCTGCTCTAACACAACCACGTTGTAAAATATCAGCTGCTCAACAGGAACCTTGATAAGCTGACTGGTGTGTTTGAGCAGGGTTGGACCAAAAGCCTGCACACCCAGTATCTCTCCAGATGGAGGGTTGACGGACCACATGTGTTTTATACAGCAGCCAATCAGAGCAGTGTTTTACTCTGGGGGGGGGGGGGGGGGGGGGGGGGGGGGGTTAAGTGCCCCAACGGCAGGAGATGGTGTCTAATACATGGGATCAGACAGCAGCAGGACATGGTGTCTAATACATGGGATCAGACAGCAGCAGGAGATGGTGTATAATACATGGGATCAGACAGCAGCAGGCCATGGTGTCTAATACATGGGATCAGACAGCAGCAGGAGATGGTGTCTAATACATGGGATCAGACAGCAGCAGGACATGGTGTCTAATACATGGGATCAGACAGCAGCAGGAGATGGTGTATAATACATGGGATCAGACAGCAGCAGGAGGTGGTGTCTAATACATGGGATCAGACAGCAGCAGGAGATGGTGTATAATACATGGGATCAGACAGCAGCAGGAGGTGGTGTCTAATACATGGGATCAGACAGCAGCAGTAGGAGATGGTGTATAATACATTGGATCAGACAGCAGCAGTAGGAGATGGTGTATAATACATGGGATCAGACAGCAGTAGGACATGTGTATAATACATGGGATCAAACAGCAGCAGTAGGAGATGGTGTATAATACATGGGATCAGATAGCAGCAGTAGGAGATGGTGTATTATAATACATGGGATCAGACAGCAGTAGGAGGAGGTGTATGATACATGGGATCAGACAGCAGCAGTAGGAGATGGTGTATAATACATGGGATCAGACAGCAGTAGGAGGTGGTGTATAATACATGGGATCAGACAGCAGCAGTAGGAGATTGTGTATAATACATGGGATCAGACAGCAGCAGTAGGAGATGGTGTATAATACATGGGATCAGACAGCAGTAGGAGGAGGTGTATAATACATGGGATCAGACAGCAGCAGTAGTAGATGGTGTATAATACATGGGATCTGACAGCAATAGGAGATGGTGTCTAATACATGGGATCAGACAGCAGCAGGAGATGGTGTCTAATACATGGGATCAGACAGCAGCAGGACGTGGTGTCTAATACATGGGATCAGACAGCAGCAGGAGATGGTGTCTAATACATGGGATCAGACAGCAGCAGGACATGGTGTCTAATACATGGGATCAGACAGCAGCAGGAGATGGTGTATAATACATGGGATCAGACAGCAGCAGGACGTGGTGTCTAATACATGGGATCAGACAGCAGCAGCAGGTGGTGTCTAATACATGGGATCAGACAGCAGCAGGAGGTGGTGTCTAATACATGGGATCAGACAGCAGCAGGAGATGGTGTCTAATACATGGGATCAGACAGCAGCAGGAGATGGTGTCTAATACATGGGATTAGACAGCAGCAGGAAATGGTGTCTAATACATGGGATCAGACAGCAGCAGGAGATGGTGTCTAATACATGGGATTAGACAGCAGCAGGAAATGGTGTCTAATACATGGGATCAGACAGCAGCAGGAGATGGTGTATAATACATGGGATCAGACAGCAGCAGGAGGTGGTTTCTAATACATGGGACCAGACAGCAGCAGTAGGAAGTGGTGTCTAATACATGGGATCAGACAGCAGTAGGAGATGGTGTATAATACATGGGATCAGACAGCAGCAGTAGGAGGTGGTGTATAATACATGGGATCAGACAGCAGCAGTAGGAGATTGTGTATAATACATGGGATCAGACAGCAGCAGTAGGAGATTGTGTATAATACATGGGATCAGACAGCAGTAGGAGGAGTTGTATAATACATGGGATCAGACAGCAGCAGTAGTAGATGGTGTGTAATACATGGGATCAGACAGCAATAGGAGATGGTGTATAATACATGGGATCAGACAGCAGTAGGAGATGGTGTCTAATACAAGGGATTAGACAGCAGCAGTAGTAGGTGATGTCTAGTACATGAGATCAGACAGCAGCAGTAGGAGGTGGTGTCTAATACATGGGATCAGACAGCAGTAGGAGATGGTGTATAATACATGGGATCAGACAGCAGCAGTAGGAGGTGGTGTCTAGTACATGAGATCAGACAGCAGCAGCAGGAGCTGGTGTCTAGTACATGGGACCAGACAGCAGCAGTAGGAGGTGGTGTCTAATACATGGGATCAGACAGCAGCAGGAGATGGTGTATAATACATGGGATCAGACAGCAGCAGGAGGTTGTGTCTAATACATGGGATCAGACAGCAGCAGGAGGTGGTGTCTAATACATGGGATCAGACAGCAGCAGGACATGGTGTCTAATACATGGGATCAGACAGCGGCAGGAGATGGGGTCTAATACATGGGATCAGACAGCAGCAGGAGGTGATGTATAATACATGGGATCAGACAACAGCAGTAGGATATGGTTTCTAAAGCATGGGATCAGACAGCAGAAGTAGATGGTGTCTAATACATGGGATCAGACAGCAGGAGGAAATGGTGTATAATACATGGGATCAGACAGCAGCAGGAGATGTTGTATAATACATTGGATCAGACAGCAGTAGGAGGAGGTGGTGTATAATACATGGGATCAGACAGCAGCAGCAGGAGGTGGTGTCTAATACATGGGATCAGACAGCAGGAGGAGATGGTGTATAATACATGGGATCAGACAGCAGCAGTAAGAGATGGTTTATAATACATGGCATCAGACAGCAGTAGGAGATGGTGTCTAATACATGGGATCAGACAGCAGTAGGAGATGGTGTATAGTACATGGGATCAGACAGCAGCAGTAGGAGATGGTTTCTAATACATGGGATATGACAGCAGTAGGAGATGTGTATAATATATGGGATAAGACAGCAGCAGTAGGAGATGGTGTATAATACATGGGATCAGACAGCAGCAGTAGGAGATGTTATATAATACATGGGATCAGACAGCAGTAGGAGGAGGTGTATAATACATGGGATCAGACAGCAGCAGGAAATGGTGTCTAATACATGGGATCAGACAGCAGCAGGAGATGGTGTATAATACATGGGATCAGACAGCAGCAGGAGGTGGTTTCTAATACATGGGACCAGACAGCAGCAGTAGGAAGTGGTGTCTAATACATGGGATCAGACAGCAGTAGGAGATGGTGTATAATACATGGGATCAGACAGCAGCAGTAGGAGGTGGTGTATAATACATGGGATCAGACAGCAGCAGTAGGAGATTGTGTATAATACATGGGATCAGACAGCAGCAGTAGGAGATTGTGTATAATACATGGGATCAGACAGCAGTAGGAGGAGTTGTATAATACATGGGATCAGACAGCAGCAGTAGTAGATGGTGTGTAATACATGGGATCAGACAGCAATAGGAGATGGTGTATAATACATGGGATCAGACAGCAGTAGGAGATGGTGTCTAATACAAGGGATTAGACAGCAGCAGTAGTAGGTGATGTCTAGTACATGAGATCAGACAGCAGCAGTAGGAGGTGGTGTCTAATACATGGGATCAGACAGCAGTAGGAGATGGTGTATAATACATGGGATCAGACAGCAGCAGTAGGAGGTGGTGTCTAGTACATGAGATCAGACAGCAGCAGCAGGAGCTGGTGTCTAGTACATGGGACCAGACAGCAGCAGTAGGAGGTGGTGTCTAATACATGGGATCAGACAGCAGCAGGAGATGGTGTATAATACATGGGATCAGACAGCAGCAGGAGGTTGTGTCTAATACATGGGATCAGACAGCAGCAGGAGGTGGTGTCTAATACATGGGATCAGACAGCAGCAGGACATGGTGTCTAATACATGGGATCAGACAGCGGCAGGAGATGGGGTCTAATACATGGGATCAGACAGCAGCAGGAGGTGATGTATAATACATGGGATCAGACAACAGCAGTAGGATATGGTTTCTAAAGCATGGGATCAGACAGCAGAAGTAGATGGTGTCTAATACATGGGATCAGACAGCAGGAGGAAATGGTGTATAATACATGGGATCAGACAGCAGCAGGAGATGTTGTATAATACATGGGATCAGACAGCAGTAGGAGGAGGTGGTGTATAATACATGGGATCAGACAGCAGCAGCAGGAGGTGGTGTCTAATACATGGGATCAGACAGCAGGAGGAGATGGTGTATAATACATGGGATCAGACAGCAGCAGTAAGAGATGGTTTATAATACATGGCATCAGACAGCAGTAGGAGATGGTGTCTAATACATGGGATCAGACAGCAGTAGGAGATGGTGTATAGTACATGGGATCAGACAGCAGCAGTAGGAGATGGTTTCTAATACATGGGATATGACAGCAGTAGGAGATGTGTATAATATATGGGATAAGACAGCAGCAGTAGGAGATGGTGTATAATACATGGGATCAGACAGCAGCAGTAGGAGATGTTATATAATACATGGGATCAGACAGCAGTAGGAGGAGGTGTATAATACATGGGATCAGACAGCAGCAGTAAGAGATGGTGTCTAATACATGGGACCAGACAGCAGTAGGAGATGGTGTATAATACATGGGATCAGACAGCAGGAGGAGATGGTGTCTAATACATGGGATCAGACAGCAGCAGGAGATGTTGTATAATACATGGGATCAGACAGCAGCAGGAGATGGCGTCTAATACATGGGATCAGACAGCAGCAGGAGATGGTGTCTAATACATGGGATCAGACAGCAGCAGGAGATGGTGTCTAATACATGGGATCAGACAGTAGTAGGAGATGGTGTATAATACATGGGATCAGACAGCAGTAGGAGATGGTGTATAATACATGGGATCAGACAGCAGCAGTAGTAGGTGGTGTCTAATACATGGGATCAGATAGCAGCAGCAGGAGGTGGTGTCTAGTACATGAGATCAGACAGCAGCAGCAGGAACTGGTGTCTAATACATGGGATCAGACAGCAGCAGGAGATGGTGTATAATACATGGGATCAGACAGCAGCAGGAGGTGGTGTCTAATACATGGGATCAGACAGCAGCAGGAGGTGGTGTCTAATACATGGGACCAGACAGCAGCAGTAGGAAGTGGTGTCTAATACATGGGATCAGACAGCAGTAGGAGATGGTGTCTAATACATGGGATCAAACAGCAGCAAATCAAAATCAAATCAAATGTATTTATATAGCCCTTCGTACATCAGCTGATATTCTCAAAGTGCTGTACAGAAACCCAGCCTAAAACCCCAAACAGCAAGCAAAGCATGTGAAAGAAGCACAGTGGCTAGGAAAAACTCCCTAGGAAAAACTCCCTAGAAAGGCCAAAAACCTAGGAAGAAACCTAGAGAGGAACCAGGCTATGAGGGGTGGCCAGTCCTCTTCTGGCTGTGCCGGGTGGATATTATAACAGAACATGGTCAAAATGTTAAAATGTTCATAAATGACCAGCATGGTCAAATAATAATAATCATAGTAGTTGTCGAGGGTGCAACAAGCACGTCCGGTGAACAGGTCAGGGTTCCATAGCCGCAGGCAGAACAGTTGAAACTGGAGCAGCAGCACGGCCAGGTGGACTGGGGACAGCAAGGAGTCATCATACCAGGTAGTCCTGATGCATGGTCCTAGGGCTCAGGTCCTCCGAGAGAAAGACAGAAAGAGAGAAAGAGAGAATTAGAGAGAGCATATTTAAATACACACAGGACACCGGATAAGACAAGAGAAATACTCCAGATGTAACAGACTGACCCTAGCCCCCCGACACATAAACTACTGCAGCATAAATACTGGAGGCTGAGACAGGAGGGATCAGAAGACACTGTGGCCCCATCCGATGATACCCCCGGACAGGGCCAAACAGGCAGGATATAACCCCACCCACTTTGCCAAAGCACAGCCCCCACACCACTAGAGGGATGTCTCCAACCACCAACTTACCGTCCTAAGACAAGGCCGAGTATAGCCCACAACGATCTCCGCCATGGCACAACCCAAGGGGGTGCGCCAACCCAGACAGGAAGACCACGTCAGTGACTCAACCCACTCAAGTGACGCACCCCTCCCATGGACGGCATGGAAGAACACCAGTAGGCCAGTGACTCAGCCCCTGTAAAAGGGTTAGAGGCAGAGAATCCCAGTGGAAAGAGGGGAACCGGCAAGGCAGAGACAGCAAGGGCGGTTCGTTGCTCCAGCCTTTCCGTTCACCTTCACACTCCTGGGCCAGACTATACTTAATCATAGGACCTACTGAAGAGATAAGTCTTCAGTAAAGACTTAAAGGTTGAGACTGAGTCTGCGTCTCTCACATTGGTAGGCAGACCATTCCATAAAAATGGAGCTCTATAGGAGAAAGCCCTACCTCCAGCCGTTTGCTTAGAAATTCTAGGGACAATTAGGAGGCCTGCGTCTTGTGACCGTAGCGTACGTGTAGGTATGTACGGCAGGACCAAATCGGAAAGATAGGTAGGAGCAAGCCCATGTAATGCTTTGTAGGTTAGCAGTAAAACCTTGAAATCAGCCCTTGCCTTAACAGGAAGCCAGTGTAGCACTGGAGTAATATGATCAAATTTTTTCGTTCTAGTCAGGATTCTAGCAGCCGTATTTAGCACTAACTGAAGTTTATTTAGTGCTTTATCCGGGTAGCCGGAAAGTAGAGCATTGCAGTAGTCCAGCCTAGAAGTAACAAAAGCATGGATTAATTTTTCTGCGTCATTTTTGGACAGAAAATTTCAGATTTTTGCAATGTTACGTAGATGGAAAAAAGCTGTCCTTGAAACAGTCTTGATATGTTCTTCAAAAGAGAGATCAGGGTCCAGAGTAACGCCGAGGTCCTTCACAGTTTTATTTGAGACGACTGTACAACCATCCAGATTAATTGTCAGATTCAACAGAAGATCTCTTTGTTTCTTGGGACCTAGAACAAGCATCTCTGTTTTGTCCGAGTTTAAAAGTAGAAAGTTTGCAGCCATCCACTTCTTTATGTCTGAAACACAGGCTTCTAGCGAGGGCAATTTTGGGGCTTCACCATGTTTCATTGAAATGTACAGCTGTGTGTCGTCCGCATAGCAGTGAAATTTAACATTATGTTTTCGAATGACATCCCCAAGAGGTAAAATATATAGTGAAAACAATAGTGGTCCTAAAACGGAACCTTGAGGAACACCGAAATTTACAATTGATTTGTCAGAGGACAAACCATTCACAGAGACAAACTGATATCTTTCCGACAGATAAGATCTAAACCAGGCCAGAACTTGTCCATGTAGACCAATTTGTGTTTCCAATCTCTCCAAAAGAATGTGGTGATCGATGGTATCAAAAGCGGCACTAAGATCTAGGAGCACGAGGACAGATGCAGAGCCTCGGTCTGACGTCATTAAAAGGTCATTTACCACCTTCACAAGTGCAGTCTCAGTGCTATGATGGGGTCTAAAACCAGACTGAAGCGTTTCGTATACATTGTTTGTCTTCAGGAAGGCAGTGAGTTGCTGTGCAACAGCTTTTTCTAAAATTTTTGAGAGGAATGGAAGATTCGATATAGGCCGATAATTTTTTATAATTTCTGGATCAAGATTCGGCTTTTTCAAGAGAGGCTTTATTACTGCCACTTTTAGTGAGCTTGGTACACATCCGGTGGATTGAGAGCCGTTTATTATGTTCAACATAGGAGGGCCAAGCACAGGAAGCAGCTGTTTCAGTAGTTTAGTTGGAATAGGGTCCAGTATGCAGCTTAAGGGTTTGGAGGCCATGATTATTTTCATCATTGCGTCAAGAGATATAGCACTAAAACACTTTAGTATCTCCCTTGATCCTAGGTCCTGGCAGAGTTGTGCAGACTCAGGACAATGGAGCTTTGGAGGAATACCCAGATTTAAAGAGGAGTCTGTAATTTGCTTTCTAATGATCATGATCTTTTCCTCAAAGAAGTTCATAAATTTATTACTGCTGAAGTGAAAGCCATCCTCCATTTGCGAAGGCTGCTTTTTAGTTAGCTTTGTGACAGTATCAAAAATAAATTTCGGATTGTTCTTATTTTCCTCAATTAAGTTGGAAAAATAGGATGATCGAGCAGCAGTAAGGGCTCTTCGATACTGCACGGTACTGTCTTTCCAAGCTAGTCGGAAGACTTCCAGTTTGGTGTGGCGCCATTTCCGTTCCAATTTTCTGGAAGCTTGCTTCAGAGCTCGTGTATTTTCTGTATACCAGGGAGCTAGTTTCTTATGACAGATGTTTTTAGTTTTTAGGGGTGCAACTGCATCTAGGGTATTGCGCAAGGTTAAATTGAGTTCCTCGGTTAGGTGGTTAACTGATTTTTGTCCTCTGACGTCCTTGGGTAGGCAGAGGCAGTCTGGAAGGGCATCAAGGAATCTTTGGGTTGTCTGAGAATTTATAGCACGACTTTTAATGCTCCTTGGTTGGGGTCTGAGCAGATTATTTGTTGCAATTGCAAACGTAATAAAATGGTGGTAGCAGTAGGAGATGGTGTATAATACATGGGATCAGACAGCAGCAGTAGGAGATGGTGTATAATACATGGATCAGACAGCAGTAGGAGGAGGTGTATAATACATGTGATCAGACAGTAGCAGTAGGAGATGTTGTATAATACATGGTATCAGACAGCAGTAGGAGGTGGTGTATAATACATGGGATCAGACAGCAGCAGTAGGAGATTGTGTATAATACATGGGATCAGACAGCAGCAGTAGGAGATTGTGTATAATACATGGGATCAGACAGCAGTAGGAGGAGGTGTATAATACATGGGATCAGACAGCAGCAGTAGTAGATGGTGTGTAATACATGGGATCAGACAGCAATAGGAGATGGTGTATAATACATGGGATCAGACAGCAGTAGGAGATGGTGTCTAATACAAGGGACTAGACAGCAGCAGTAGTAGGTGGTGTCTAATAGATGGGATCAGACAGCAGCAGCAGGAGGTGATGTCTAGTACATGAGATCAGACCGCAGCAGCAGGAGCTGGTGTCTAATACATGGGACCAGACAGCAGGAGTAGGAGGTGGTGTCTAATACATGGGATCAGACAGCAGTAGGAGATGGTGTATAATACATGGGATCAGACAGCAGCAGTAGGAGGTGGTGTCTAGTACATGAGATCAGACAGCAGGAGCTGGTGTCTAATACATGGGACCAGACAGCAGCAGTAGGAGGTTGTGTCTAATATATAGGATCAGACAGCAGCAGGAGATGGTGTCTAATACATGGGATCAGACATTAGCGATAGGAGGTGGTGTATAATACATGGGATCAGACAGCAGCAGGACATGGTGTCTAATACATGGGATCAGACAGCGGCAGGAGATGGGGTCTAATACATGGGATCAGACAGCAGCAGGAGGTGGTGTATAATACATGGGATCAGACAACAGCAGTAGGATATGGTGTCTAAAGCATGGGATCAGACAGCATAAGGAGATGGTGTCTAATACATGGGATCAGACAGCAGGAGGAAATGGTGTATAATACATGGGATCAGACAGCAGCAGGAGATGGTGTCTAATACATGGGATCAGACAGCAGTAGGAGGAGGTGGTGTATAATACATGGGATCAGACAGCAGGAGGAGATGGTGTATAATACATGGGATCAGACAGCAGGAGGAGATGCTGTATAATACATGGGATCAGACAGCAGTAGGAGGAGGTGGTGTATAATACATGGGATCAGACAGCAGCAGCAGGAGGTGGTTTCTAATACATAGGATCAGACAGCAGTAGTAGGTAGTGTCTAATACATGGGATCAGACAGCAGTAGAAGATGGTGTATAATACATGGGATCAGACAGGAGCAGTAAGAGATGGTTTATAATACATTGCATCAGACAGCAGTAGGAGATGGTGTCTAATACATGGGATCTGACAGCAGTAGGAGATGTGTATAATACATGGGATAAGACAGCAGCAGTAGGAGATGGTGTATAATACATGGGATCAGACAGCAGCAGTAGGAGATGGTGTATAATACATGGGATCAGACAGCAGTAGGAGGAGGTGTATAATACATGGGATCAGACAGCAGCAGTAGGAGATGGTGTATAATACATGGGATCAGACAGCAGGAACAGGATATGGTGTCTAAAGCATGGGATCAGACAGCAGCAGGAGATGGTGTCTAATACATGGCATCATACAGCAGGAGGAAATGGTGTATAATACATGGGATCAGAAAGCAGCAGGAGGAGATGGTGTCTAATACATGGGATCAGACAGCAGTAGGAGGAGGTGTATAATACATGGGATCAGACAGCAGCAGTAGGAGATTGTGTATAATACATGGGATCAGACATTAGCGGTAGGAGATGGTGTATAATACATGGGATCAGACAGCATCAGGAGATGGTGTATAATACATGGGATCAGACTGCAGCAGGAGATGGTGTCTAATACATGGGATCAGACATTAGCGGTAGGAGGTGGTGTATAATACATGGGATCAGACAGCAGCAGGACATGGTGTCTAATACATGGGATCAGACAGCGGCAGGAGATGGGGTCTATTACATGGGATCAGACAGCAGCAGGAGGTGGTGTCTAATACATGGGATCAGACAGCAGCAGGAGATGGTGTCTAATACATGGGATCAGACAGCAGCAGGAGATGGTGTCTAATACATGGGATCAGACAGCAGCAGGAAATGGTGTCTAATACATGGGATCAGACAGCAGCAGGAGATGGTGTATAATACATGGGATCAGACAGCAGCAGGAGGTGGTGTCTAATACATGGGATCAGACAGCAGCAGGAGGTGGTGTCTAATACATGGGACCAGACAGCAGCAGTAGGAAGTGGTGTCTAATACATGGGATCAGACAGCAGTAGGAGATGGTGTATAATACATGGGATCAGACAGCAGCAGTAGGAGGTGGTGTATAATACATGGGATCAGACAGCAGCAGTAGGAGATTGTGTATAATACATGGGATCAGACAGCAGTAGGAGGAGTTGTATAATACATGGGATCAGACAGCAGCAGTAGTAGATGGTGTGTAATACATGGGATCAGACAGCAATAGGAGATGGTGTATAATACATGGGATCAGACAGCAGTAGGAGATGGTGTCTAATACAAGGGACTAGACAGCAGCAGTAGTAGGTGGTGTCTAATAGATGGGATCAGACAGCAGCAGCAGGAGGTGATGTCTAGTACATGAGATCAGACAGCAGCAGCAGGAGCTGGTGTCTAATACATGGGACCAGACAGCAGCAGTAGGAGGTGGTGTCTAATACATGGGATCAGACAGCAGTAGGAGATGGTGTATAATACATGGGATCAGACAGCAGCAGTAGGAGGTGGTGTCTAGTACATGAGATCAGACAGCAGCAGCAGGAGCTGGTGTCTAATACATGGGACCAGACAGCAGCAGTAGGAGGTGGTGTCTAATACATGGGATCAGACAGCAGCAGGAGATGGTGTATAATACATGGGATCAGACAGCAGCAGGAGGTTGTGTCTAATACATTTGATCAGACAGCAGCAGGAGGTGGTGTCTAATACATGGGATCAGACAGCAGCAGGACATGGTGTCTAATACATGGGATCAGACAGCGGCAGGAGATGGGGTCTAATACATGGGATCAGACAGCAGCAGGAGGTGATGTATAATACATGGGATCAGACAACAGCAGTAGGATATGGTTTCTAAAGCATGGGATCAGACAGCAGAAGTAGATGGTGTCTAATACATGGGATCAGACAGCAGGAGGAAATGGTGTATAATACATGGGATCAGACAGCAGCAGGAGATGGTGTATAATACATTGGATCAGACAGCAGTAGCAGGAGGTGGTGTATAATACATGGGATCAGACAGCAGGAGGAGATGCTGTATAATACATGGGATCAGACAGCAGTAGGAGGAGGTGGTGTATAATACATGGGATCAGACAGCAGCAGCAGGAGGTGGTGTCTAATACATGGGATCAGACAGCAGGAGGAGGTGTATAATACATGGGATCAGACAGCAGCAGTAAGAGATGGTTTATAATACATGGCATCAGACAGCAGTAGGAGATGGTGTCTAATACATGGGATCAGACAGCAGTAGGAGATGGTGTATAGTACATGGGATCAGACAGCAGCAGTAGGAGATGGTTTCTAATACATGGGATATGACAGCAGTAGGAGATGTGTATAATATATGGGATAAGACAGCAGCAGTAGGAGATGGTGTATAATACATGGGATCAGACAGCAGCAGTAGGAGATGGTGTATAATACATGGGATCAGACAGCAGTAGGAGGAGGTGTATAATACATGGGATCAGACAGCAGCAGTAGGAGATGGTGTATAATACATGGGATCAGACAGCAGGAGCAGGGTATGGTGTCTAAAGCATGGGATCAGACAGCAGCAGGAGATGGTGTCTAATACATGGCATCAGACAGCAGGAGGAAATGGTGTATAATACATGGGATCAGAAAGCAGCAGGAGGAGGTGGTGTCTAATACATGGGTTCAGACAGCAGCATCAGGAGGTGGTGTCTAATACATGGGCTCAGACAGCAGCAGCAGGAGGTGGTGTCTAATACATGGGACCAGACAGCAGTAGGAGATGGTGTATAATACATGGGATCAGACAGCAGGAGGAGATGGTGTCTAATACATGGGATCAGACAGCAGCAGGAGATGTTGTATAATACATGGGATCAGACAGCAGCAGGAGATGGTGTCTAATACATGGGATCAGACAGCAGCAGGAGATGGTGTCTAATACATGGGATCAGACAGCAGCAGGAGGTGGTGTCTAATACATGGGACCAGACAGCAGCAGTAGGAAGTGGTGTCTAATACATGGGATCAGACAGCAGTAGGAGATGGTGTATAATACATGGGATCAGACAGCAGCAGTAGGAGGTGGTGTATAATACATGGGATCAGACAGCAGCAGGAGGTGGTGTCTAATACATGGGATCAGACAGCAGCAGGAGATGGTGTCTAATACATGGGATCAGACAGCAGCAGGAGATGGTGTCTAATACATGGGATCAGACAGTAGTAGGAGATGGTGTCTAATTCATGGGATCAGACAGCAGCTGGAGATGGTGTATAATACATGGGATCAGACAGCAGCAGTAGGAGATGGGGTATCATACATGGGATCTGACAGCAGCATTAGTAGATGGTGTATAATACATGGGATCAGACAGCAGTAGGAGATGGTGTATAATACATGGGATCAGACAGCAGTAGGAGATGGTGTATAATACATGGGATCAGACAGCAGCAGTAGTAGGTGGTGTCTAATACATGGATCAGACAGCAGCAGCAGGAGGTGGTGTCTAGTACATGAGATCAGACAGCAGCAGCAGGAACTGGTGTCTAATACATGGGACCAGACAGCAGCAGTAGGAGGTGGTGTCTAATACATGGGATCGGACAGCAGCAGGAGATGGTGTATAATACATGGGATCAGACAGCAGCAGGAGGTGGTGTCTAATACATGGGATCAGACAGCAGTAGGAGATGGTGTATAATACATGGGATCAGACACTAGCAGTAGGAGGTGGTGTCTAATACATGGGATCAAACAGCAGCAGTAGGAGATGGTGTATAATACTTGTGATCAGACAGCAGCAGTAGGAGATGGTGTATAATACATGGATCAGACCGCAGTAGGAGGAGGTGTATAATACATGTGATCAGACAGCAGCAGTAGGAGATGTTGTATAATACATGGTATCAGACAGCAGTAGGAGGTGGTGTATAATACATGGGATCAGACAGCAGCAGTAGGAGATTGTGTATAATACATGGGATCAGACAGCAGCAGTAGGAGATTGTGTATAATACATGGGATCAGACAGCAGTAGGAGGAGGTGTATAATACATGGGATCAGACAGCAGCAGTAGTAGATGGTGTGTAATACATGGGATCAGACAGCAATAGGAGATGGTGTATAATACATGGGATCAGACAGCAGTAGTAGATGGTGTCTAATACATGGGATCAGACAGCAGCAGCAGGAGGTGGTGTCTAATACATGGGCTCAGACAGCAGCAGCAGGAGGTGGTGTCTAATACATGGGACGAGTCAGCAGTAGGAGATGGTGTATAATACATGGGATCAGACAGCAGGAGGAGATGGTGTCTAATACATGGGATCAGACAGCAGCAGGAGATGTTGTATAATACATGGGATCAGACAGCAGCAGGAG
This sequence comes from Salmo salar, assembly GCF_965601325.2. Classification (NCBI taxonomy): domain Eukaryota; kingdom Metazoa; phylum Chordata; class Actinopteri; order Salmoniformes; family Salmonidae; genus Salmo; species Salmo salar. The sequence continues at coordinate 83,675,200 of NC_138292.1, read as the reverse complement.
ATGGTGTCTAATACATGGGAGCAGACAGCAGCAGGAGATGGTGTCTAATACATGGGATCAGACAGCAGCAGGAGATGGTGTCTAATACATGGGATCAGACAGTAGTAGGAGATGGTGTCTAATTCATGGGATCAGACAGCAGCTGGAGATGGTGTATAATACATGGGATCAGACAGCAGCAGTAGGAGATGGGGTATCATACATGGGATCAGACAGCAGCATTAGTAGATGGTGTATAATACATGGGATCAGACAGCAGTAGGAGATGGTGTATAATACATGGGATCAGACAGCAGTAGGAGATGGTGTATAATACATGGGATCAGACAGCAGCAGTAGTAGGTGGTGTCTAATACATGGATCAGACAGCAGCAGCAGGAGGTGGTGTCTAGTACATGAGATCAGACAGAAGCAGCAGGAACTGGTGTCTAATACATGGGACCAGACAGCAGCAGTAGGAGGTGGTGTCTAATACATGGGATCGGACAGCAGCAGGAGATGGTGTATAATACATGGGATCAGACAGCAGCAGGAGGTGGTGTCTAATACATGGGATCAGACAGCAGCAGGAGGTGGTGTCTAATACATGGGACCAGACAGCAGCAGTAGGAAGTGGTGTCTAATACATGGGATCAGACAGCAGTAGGAGATGGTGTATAATACATGGGATCAGACAGCAGCAGTAGGAGGTGGTGTCTAATACATGGGATCAAACAGCAGCAGTAGGAGATGTTGTATAATACATGGGATCAGACAGCAGCAGTAGGAGATGGTGTATAATACATGGATCAGACAGCAGTAGGAGGAGGTGTATAATACATGTGATCAGACAGCAGCAGTAGGAGATGTTGTATAATACATGGTATCAGACAGCAGTAGGAGGTGGTGTATAATACATGGGATCAGACAGCAGCAGTAGGAGATTGTGTATAATACATGGGATAAGACAGCAGCAGTAGGAGATTGAGTATAATACATGGGATCAGACAGCAGTAGGAGGAGGTGTATAATACATGGGATCAGACAGCAGCAGTAGTAGATGGTGTGTAATACATGGGATCAGACAGCAATAGGAGATGGTGTATAATACATGGGATCAGACAGCAGTAGGAGATGGTGTCTAATACAAGGGACTAGACAGCAGCAGTAGTAGGTGGTGTCTAATAGATGGGATCAGACAGCAGCAGCAGGAGGTGATGTCTAGTACATGAGATCAGACAGCAGCAGCAGGAACTGGTGTCTAATACATGGGACCAGACAGCAGCAGTAGGAGGTGGTGTCTAATACATGGGATCAGACAGCAGTAGGAGATGGTGTATAATACATGGGATCAGACAGCAGCAGTAGGAGGTGGTGTCTAGTACATGAGATCAGACAGCAGCAGCAGGAGCTGGTGTCTAATACATGGGACCAGACAGCAGCAGTAGGAGGTTGTGTCTAATATATAGGATCAGACAGCAGCAGGACATGGTGGCTAATACATGGGATCAGACAGCGGCAGGAGATGGGGTCTAATACATGGGATCAGACAGCAGGAGGAAATGGTGTATAATACATGGGATCAGACAGCAGCAGGAGATGGTGTCTAATACATGGGATCAGACAGCAGTAGGAGGAGGTGGTGTATAATACATGGGATCAGACAGCAGGAGGAGATGGTGTATAATACATGGGATCAGACAGCAGGAGGAGATGCTGTATAATACATGGGATCAGACAGCAGTAGGAGGAGGTGGTGTATAATACATGGGATCAGACAGCAGCAGCAGGAGGTGGTTTCTAATACATAGGATCAGACAGCAGTAGTAGGTAGTGTCTAATACATGGGATCAGACAGCAGTAGAAGATGGTGTATAATACATGGGATCAGACAGGAGCAGTAAGAGATGGTTTATAATACATTGCATCAGACAGCAGTAGGAGATGGTGTATAATACATATGATCAGACAGCAGTAGGAGAAGATGGTGTCCAGTACATGGGATCAGACAGCAGTAGGAGATGGTGTATAGTACATTGGATCAGACAGCAGCAGTAGGAGATGGTGTCTAATAAATGGGATCTGACAGCAGTAGGAGATGTGTATAATACATGGGATAAGACAGCAGCAGTAGGATATGGTGTATAATACATGGGATCAGACAGCAGCAGTAGGAGATGGTGTATAATACATGGGATCAGACAGCAGTAGGGGGAGGTGTATAATACATGGGATCAGACAGCAGCAGTAGGAGATGGTGTATAATACATGGGATCAGACAGCAGGAGCAGGATATGGTGTCTAAAGCATGGGATCAGACAGCAGCAGGAGATGGTGTCTAATACATGGCATCATACAGCAGGAGGAAATGGTGTATAATACATGGGATCAGAAAGCAGCAGGAGGAGGTGGTGTCTAATACATGGGTTCAGACAGCAGCAGCAGGAGGTGGTGTCTAATACATGGGATCAGACAGCATTAGGAGATGGTGTATAATACATGGGATCAGACAGCAGCAGTAGGAGGTGGTGTCTAGTACATGAGATCAGACAGCAGCAGCAGGAGCTGGTGTCTAATACATGGGACCAGACAGCAGCAGTAGGAGGTTGTGTCTAATATATAGGATCAGACAGCAGCAGGACATGGTGGCTAATACATGGGATCAGACAGCGGCAGGAGATGGGGTCTAATACATGGGATCAGACAGCAGGAGGAAATGGTGTATAATACATGGGATCAGACAGCAGCAGGAGATGGTGTCTAATACATGGGATCAGACAGCAGTAGGAGGAGGTGGTGTATAATACATGGGATCAGACAGCAGGAGGAGATGGTGTATAATACATGGGATCAGACAGCAGGAGGAGATGCTGTATAATACATGGGATCAGACAGCAGTAGGAGGAGGTGGTGTATAATACATGGGATCAGACAGCAGCAGCAGGAGGTGGTTTCTAATACATAGGATCAGACAGCAGTAGTAGGTAGTGTCTAATACATGGGATCAGACAGCAGTAGAAGATGGTGTATAATACATGGGATCAGACAGGAGCAGTAAGAGATGGTTTATAATACATTGCATCAGACAGCAGTAGGAGATGGTGTATAATACATATGATCAGACAGCAGTAGGAGAAGATGGTGTCCAGTACATGGGATCAGACAGCAGTAGGAGATGGTGTATAGTACATTGGATCAGACAGCAGCAGTAGGAGATGGTGTCTAATAAATGGGATCTGACAGCAGTAGGAGATGTGTATAATACATGGGATAAGACAGCAGCAGTAGGATATGGTGTATAATACATGGGATCAGACAGCAGCAGTAGGAGATGGTGTATAATACATGGGATCAGACAGCAGTAGGAGGAGGTGTATAATACATGGGATCAGACAGCAGCAGTAGGAGATGGTGTATAATACATGGGATCAGACAGCAGGAGCAGGATATGGTGTCTAAAGCATGGGATCAGACAGCAGCAGGAGATGGTGTCTAATACATGGCATCATACAGCAGGAGGAAATGGTGTATAATACATGGGATCAGAAAGCAGCAGGAGGAGGTGGTGTCTAATACATGGGTTCAGACAGCAGCAGCAGGAGGTGGTGTCTAATACATGGGATCAGACAGCAGCAGGAGATGGTGTCTAATTCATGGGATCAGACAGCAGGAGGAAATGGTGTATAATACATGCGATCAGACAGCAGGAGGAAATGGTGTCTACTACATGGCATCAGACAGCAGTAGGAGGAGGTGTTGTATAATACATGGGATCAGACAGCAGCAGTAGGAGATGGTGTCTAATACATGGGATCAGACAGCAGTAGGAGGAGGTGTATAATACATGGGATCAGACAGCAGCAGTAGGAGATGGTGTATAATACATGGGATCAGACATTAGCGGTAGGAGATGGTGTATAATACATGGGATCAGACAGCATCAGGAGATGGTGTATATTACATGGGATCAGACTGCAGCAGTAGGAGATGGTGTCTAATATATGGTATCAGACAGCAGCAGGAGATGGTGGCTAATACATGGGATCAGACATTAGCGGTAGGAGGTGGTGTATAATACATGGGATCAGACAGCAGCAGGACATGGTGTCTAATACATGGGATCAGACAGCGGCAGGAGATGGGGTCTAATACATGGGATCAGACAGCAGCAGGAGGTGGTGTATAATACATGGGATCAGACAACAGCAGTAGGATATGGTGTCTAAAGCATGGGATCAGACAGCAGAAGGAGATGGTGTCTAATACATGGGATCAGACAGCAGGAGGAAATGGTGTATAATACATGGGATCAGACAGCAGCAGGAGATGGTGTCTAATACATGGGATCAGACAGCAGTAGGAGGAGGTGGTGTATAATACATGGGATCAGACAGCAGGAGGAGATGGTGTATAATACATGGGATCAGACAGCAGGAGGAGATGCTGTATAATACATGGGATCAGACAGCAGTAGGAGAAGGTGGTGTATAATACATGGGATCAGACAGCAGCAGCAGGAGGTGGTTTCTAATACATAGGATCAGACAGCAGGAGGAGATGGTGTATAATACATGGATCAGACAGCAGCAGTAAGAGATGGTTTATAATACATGGCATCAGACAGCAGTAGGAGATGGTGTATAATACATATGATCAGACAGCAGTAGGAGGTGGTTTATAATACATGGGATCAGACAGCAGCAGTAGGAGATGGTGTCTAATACATGGGATCTGACAGCAGTAGGAGATGTGTATAATACATGGGATAAGACAGCAGCAGTAGGAGATGGTGTATAATACATGCGATCAGACAGCAGCAGTAGGAGATGGTGTATAATACATGGGATCAGACAGCAATAAGGAGGTGTATAATACATGGGATCAGACAGCAGCAGTAGGAGATGGTGTATAATACATGGGATCAGACATTAGCGGTAGGAGGTGGTGTATAATACATGGGATCAGACAGCAGCAGGACATGGTGTCTAATACATGGGATCAGACAGCGGCAGGAGATGGGGTCTAATACATGGGATCAGACAGCAGCAGGAGGTGGTGTCTAATATATGGGATCAGACAGCGGCAGGAGGTGATGTATAATACATGGGATCAGACAACAGCAGTAGGATATGGTGTCTAAAGCATGGGATCAGACAGCAGAAGGAGATGGTGTCTAATACATGGGATCAGACAGCAGGAGGAAATGGTGTATAATACATGGGATCAGACAGCAGCAGGAGATGGTGTCTAATACATGGGATCAGACAGCAGTAGGAGGAGGTGGTGTATAATACATGGGATCAGACAGCAGGAGGAGATGGTGTATAATACATGGGATCAGACAGCAGGAGGAGATGCTGTATAATACATGGGATCAGACAGCAGTAGGAGAAGGTGGTGTATAATACATGGGATCAGACAGCAGCAGCAGGAGGTGGTTTCTAATACATAGGATCAGACAGCAGGAGGAGATGGTGTATAATACATGGATCAGACAGCAGCAGTAAGAGATGGTTTATAATACATGGCATCAGACAGCAGTAGGAGATGGTGTATAATACATATGATCAGACAGCAGTAGGAGGTGGTTTATAATACATGGGATCAGACAGCAGCAGTAGGAGATGGTGTCTAATACATGGGATCTGACAGCAGTAGGAGATGTGTATAATACATGGGATAAGACAGCAGCAGTAGGAGATGGTGTATAATACATGCGATCAGACAGCAGCAGTAGGAGATGGTGTATAATACATGGGATCAGACAGCAATAAGGAGGTGTATAATACATGGGATCAGACAGCAGCAGTAGGAGATGGTGTATAATACATGGGATCAGACAGCAGGAGCAGGATATGGTGTCTAAAGCATGGGATCAGACAGCAGCAGGAGATGGTGTCTAATACATGGCATCATACAGCAGGAGGAAATGGTGTATAATACATGGGATCAGAAAGCAGCAGGAGGAGGTGGTGTCTAATACATGGGTTCAGACAGCAGCAGCAGGAGGTGGTGTCTAATACATGGGATCAGACAGCAGCAGCAGGAGGTGGTGTCTAATACATGGGATCAGACAGCAGCAGCAGGAGATGGTGTGTAATACATGGGCTCAGACAGCAGCAGCAGGAGGTGGTGTCTAATACATGGGACCAGACAGCAGTAGGAGATGGTGTATAATACATGGGATCAGACAGCAGGAGCAGGACGTGGTGTCTAATACATGGGATCAGACAGCAGCAGGAGATGGTGTCTAATTCATGGGATCAGACAGCAGGAGGAAATGGTGTATAATACATGCGATCAGACAGCAGGAGGAAATGGTGTCTACTAGATGGGATCAGACAGCAGTAGGAGGAGGCGGTGTATAATACATGGGATCAGACAGCAGCAGTAGGAGATGGTGTCTAATACATGGGATCAGACAGCAGTAGGAGATGGTGTTTAATACATGGGATCAGACAGCAGCAGTAGGAGAAGGTGTATAATACATGGGATCATACAGCAGTAGGAGGAGGTGTATAATACATGGGATCAGACAGCAGCAGTAGGAGATGGTGTATAATACATGGGATCAAACAGCAGTAGGGGGAGGTGTATAATACATGGGATCAGACAGCAGCATTAGGAGATGGTGTATAATAGATGGGATCAGACAGCAGCAGTAGGAGATGGTGTCTAATACATGGGATCAGACAGCAGTAGGATGAGGTGTATAATACATGGGATCAGACAGCAGCAGTAGGAGATGGTGTATAATACATGGGATCAGACATTAGCGATAGGAGATGGTGTATAATACATGGGATCAGACTGCAGCAGTAGGAGATGGTGTCTAATATATAGGATCAGACAACAGCAGGAGATGGTTTCTAATACATGGGATCAGACATTAGCGGTAGGAGGTGGTGTATAATACATGGGATCAGACAGCAGCAGGACATGGTGTCTAATACATGGGATCAGACAGCGGCAGGAGATGGGGTCTAATACAGGGGATCAGACAGCAGCAGGAAGTGGTGTATAATACATGGGATCAGACAACAGCAGTAGGATATGGTGTCTAAAGCATGGGATCAGACAGCAGAAGGAGATGGTGTCTAATACATGGGATCAGACAGCAGGAGGAAATGGTGTATAATACATGGGATCAGACAGCAGCAGGAGATGGTGTCTAATACATGGGATCAGACAGCAGTAGGAGGAGGTGGTGTATAATACATGGGATCAGACAGCAGGAGGACATGCTGTATAATACATGGGATCAGACAGCAGTAGGAGGAGGTGGTGTATAATACATGGGATCAGACAGCAGCAGCAGGAGTTGGTGTCTAATACATAGGATCAGACAGCAGGAAGAGATGGTGTATAATACATGGGATCAGACAGCATCAGGAGATGGTGTATAATACATGGGATCAGACTGCAGCAGTAGGAGATGGTGTCTAATACATGGGATAAGACAGCAGCAGGAGATGGTGTCTAATACATGAGATCAGTCATTAGCGGTAAGAGATGGTGTATAATACATGGGATCAGACAGCATCAGGAGATGGTGTATAATACATGGGATCAGACTGCAGCAGTAGGAGAGGTTGTCTAATACATGGGATCAGACAGCAGCTGGAGATGGTGTCTAATACAATGGATCAGACAGCAGCAGGAGATGGTGTCTAATACATGGGATCAGACAGCAGTAGGAGATGGTGTCTAATTCATGGGATCAGACAGCAGCTGGCGATGGTGTACAATACATGGGATCAGACAGCAGCAGGATATGGTGTATAATACATATGATCAGACAGCAGTAGGAGGTGGTGTATAATACATGGGATCAGACAGCAGCAGTAGGAGATGGTGTATAATACATGGGATCAGACAGCAGTAGGAGATGGTGTATAATACATGGGATCAGACAGCAGCAGGTGCAGAAGGTGTATAATACATGGGATCAGACAGCAGGAGCAGGAGGTGTATAATACATGGGATCAGACAGCAGTAGGAGATGTGTATAATACATGGGATCAGACAACTGCAGTAATAGATGGTGTATAATACATGGGATCAGACAGCAGCAGTAGGAGATGGTGTATAATACATGGGATCAGACAGCAGTAGGAGGAGGTGTATAATACATGGGATCAGACAGCAGCAGTAGGAGATGAAGTATCATACATGGGATCAGACAGCAGCATTAGTAGATGGTGTATAATACATGGGATCAGACAGCAGTAGGAGATGGTGTATAATACATGGGATCAGACAGCAGTAGGAGATGGTGTCTAATACATGGGACTAGACAGCAGCAGTAGTAGGTGGTGTGTAATACATGGGATCAGACAGCAGCAGCAAGAGGTGGTGTCTAGTACATGAGATCAGACAGCAGCAGCAGGAACTGGTGTCTAATACATGGGACCAGACAGCAGCAGCAGGAGGTGGTGTCTAATACATGGGACCAGACAGCAGTAGGAGATGGTGTATAATACATGGGATCAGACAGCAGGAGCAGGACGTGGTGTCTAATACATGGGATCAGACAGCAGCAGCAGATGGTGTCTAATTCATGGGATCAGACAGCAGGAGGAAATGGTGTATAATACATGCGATCAGACAGCAGGAGGAAATGGTGTCTACTACATGGGATCAGACAGCAGCAGTAGGAGGTGGTGTCTAGTACATGAGATCAGACAGCAGCAGCAGGAGCTGGTGTCTAATACATGGGACCAGACAGCAGCAGTAGGAGGTTGTGTCTAATATATAGGATCAGACAGCAGCAGGACATGGTGGCTAATACATGGGATCAGACAGCGGCAGGAGATGGGGTCTAATACATGGGATCAGACAGCAGGAGGAAATGGTGTATAATACATGGGATCAGACAGCAGCAGGAGATGGTGTCTAATACATGGGATCAGACAGCAGTAGGAGGAGGTGGTGTATAATACATGGGATCAGACAGCAGGAGGAGATGGTGTATAATACATGGGATCAGACAGCAGGAGGAGATGCTGTATAATACATGGGATCAGACAGCAGTAGGAGGAGGTGGTGTATAATACATGGGATCAGACAGCAGCAGCAGGAGGTGGTTTCTAATACATAGGATCAGACAGCAGTAGTAGGTAGTGTCTAATACATGGGATCAGACAGCAGTAGAAGATGGTGTATAATACATGGGATCAGACAGGAGCAGTAAGAGATGGTTTATAATACATTGCATCAGACAGCAGTAGGAGATGGTGTATAATACATATGATCAGACAGCAGTAGGAGAAGATGGTGTCCAGTACATGGGATCAGACAGCAGTAGGAGATGGTGTATAGTACATTGGATCAGACAGCAGCAGTAGGAGATGGTGTCTAATAAATGGGATCTGACAGCAGTAGGAGATGTGTATAATACATGGGATAAGACAGCAGCAGTAGGATATGGTGTATAATACATGGGATCAGACAGCAGCAGTAGGAGATGGTGTATAATACATGGGATCAGACAGCAGTAGGAGGAGGTGTATAATACATGGGATCAGACAGCAGCAGTAGGAGATGGTGTATAATACATGGGATCAGACAGCAGGAGCAGGATATGGTGTCTAAAGCATGGGATCAGACAGCAGCAGGAGATGGTGTCTAATACATGGCATCATACAGCAGGAGGAAATGGTGTATAATACATGGGATCAGAAAGCAGCAGGAGGAGGTGGTGTCTAATACATGGGTTCAGACAGCAGCAGCAGGAGGTGGTGTCTAATACATGGGATCAGACAGCATTAGGAGATGGTGTATAATACATGGGATCAGACAGCAGGAGCAGGACGTGTTTTCTAATACATGGGATCAGACAGCAGCAGGAGATGGTGTCTAATTCATGGGATCAGACAGCAGGAGGAAATGGTGTATAATACATGCGATCAGACAGCAGGAGGAAATGGTGTCTACTACATGGCATCAGACAGCAGTAGGAGGAGGTGTTGTATAATACATGGGATCAGACAGCAGCAGTAGGAGATGGTGTCTAATACATGGGATCAGACAGCAGTAGGAGGAGGTGTATAATACATGGGATCAGACAGCAGCAGTAGGAGATGGTGTATAATACATGGGATCAGACATTAGCGGTAGGAGATGGTGTATAATACATGGGATCAGACAGCATCAGGAGATGGTGTCTAATACATGAGATCAGACTGCAGCAGTAGGAGATGGTGTCTAATATATGGTATCAGACAGCAGCAGGAGATGGTGGCTAATACATGGGATCAGACATTAGCGGTAGGAGGTGGTGTATAATACATGGGATCAGACAGCAGCAGGACATGGTGTCTAATACATGGGATCAGACAGCGGCAGGAGATGGGGTCTAATACATGGGATCAGACAGCAGCAGGAGGTGGTGTATAATACATGGGATCAGACAACAGCAGTAGGATATGGTGTCTAAAGCATGGGATCAGACAGCAGAAGGAGATGGTGTCTAATACATGGGATCAGACAGCAGGAGGAAATGGTGTATAATACATGGGATCAGACAGCAGCAGGAGATGGTGTCTAATACATGGGATCAGACAGCAGTAGGAGGAGGTGGTGTATAATACATGGGATCAGACAGCAGGAGGAGATGGTGTATAATACATGGGATCAGACAGCAGGAGGAGATGCTGTATAATACATGGGATCAGACAGCAGTAGGAGAAGGTGGTGTATAATACATGGGATCAGACAGCAGCAGCAGGAGGTGGTTTCTAATACATAGGATCAGACAGCAGGAGGAGATGGTGTATAATACATGGATCAGACAGCAGCAGTAAGAGATGGTTTATAATACATGGCATCAGACAGCAGTAGGAGATGGTGTATAATACATATGATCAGACAGCAGTAGGAGGTGGTTTATAATACATGGGATCAGACAGCAGCAGTAGGAGATGGTGTCTAATACATGGGATCTGACAGCAGTAGGAGATGTGTATAATACATGGGATAAGACAGCAGCAGTAGGAGATGGTGTATAATACATGCGATCAGACAGCAGCAGTAGGAGATGGTGTATAATACATGGGATCAGACAGCAATAAGGAGGTGTATAATACATGGGATCAGACAGCAGCAGTAGGAGATGGTGTATAATACATGGGATCAGACATTAGCGGTAGGAGGTGGTGTATAATACATGGGATCAGACAGCAGCAGGACATGGTGTCTAATACATGGGATCAGACAGCGGCAGGAGATGGGGTCTAATACATGGGATCAGACAGCAGCAGGAGGTGGTGTCTAATATATGGGATCAGACAGCGGCAGGAGGTGATGTATAATACATGGGATCAGACAACAGCAGTAGGATATGGTGTCTAAAGCATGGGATCAGACAGCAGAAGGAGATGGTGTCTAATACATGGGATCAGACAGCAGGAGGAAATGGTGTATAATACATGGGATCAGACAGCAGCAGGAGATGGTGTCTAATACATGGGATCAGACAGCAGTAGGAGGAGGTGGTGTATAATACATGGGATCAGACAGCAGGAGGAGATGGTGTATAATACATGGGATCAGACAGCAGGAGGAGATGCTGTATAATACATGGGATCAGACAGCAGTAGGAGAAGGTGGTGTATAATACATGGGATCAGACAGCAGCAGCAGGAGGTGGTTTCTAATACATAGGATCAGACAGCAGGAGGAGATGGTGTATAATACATGGATCAGACAGCAGCAGTAAGAGATGGTTTATAATACATGGCATCAGACAGCAGTAGGAGATGGTGTATAATACATATGATCAGACAGCAGTAGGAGGTGGTTTATAATACATGGGATCAGACAGCAGCAGTAGGAGATGGTGTCTAATACATGGGATCTGACAGCAGTAGGAGATGTGTATAATACATGGGATAAGACAGCAGCAGTAGGAGATGGTGTATAATACATGCGATCAGACAGCAGCAGTAGGAGATGGTGTAAAATACATGGGATCAGACAGCAATAAGGAGGTGTATAATACATGGGATCAGACAGCAGCAGTAGGAGATGGTGTATAATACATGGGATCAGACAGCAGGAGCAGGATATGGTGTCTAAAGCATGGGATCAGACAGCAGCAGGAGATGGTGTCTAATACATGGCATCATACAGCAGGATGAAATGGTGTATAATACATGGGATCAGAAAGCAGCAGGAGGAGGTGGTGTCTAATACATGGGTTCAGACAGCAGCAGCAGGAGGTGGTGTCTAATACATGGGATCAGACAGCAGCAGCAGGAGGTGGTGTCTAATACATGGGATCAGACAGCAGCAGCAGGAGATGGTGTGTAATACATGGGCTCAGACAGCAGCAGCAGGAGGTGGTGTCTAATACATGGGACCAGACAGCAGTAGGAGATGGTGTATAATACATGGGATCAGACAGCAGGAGCAGGACGTGGTGTCTAATACATGGGATCAGACAGCAGCAGGAGATGGTGTCTAATTCATGGGATCAGACAGCAGGAGGAAATGGTGTATAATACATGCGATCAGACAGCAGGAGGAAATGGTGTCTACTAGATGGGATCAGACAGCAGTAGGAGGAGGCGGTGTATAATACATGGGATCAGACAGCAGCAGTAGGAGATGGTGTCTAATACATGGGATCAGACAGCAGTAGGAGATGGTGTTTAATACATGGGATCAGACAGCAGCAGTAGGAGAAGGTGTATAATACATGGGATCATACAGCAGTAGGAGGAGGTGTATAATACATGGGATCAGACAGCAGCAGTAGGAGATGGTGTATAATACATGGGATCAAACAGCAGTAGGGGGAGGTGTATAATACATGGGATCAGACAGCAGCATTAGGAGATGGTGTATAATAGATGGGATCAGACAGCAGCAGTAGGAGATGGTGTCTAATACATGGGATCAGACAGCAGTAGGATGAGGTGTATAATACATGGGATCAGACAGCAGCAGTAGGAGATGGTGTATAATACATGGGATCAGACATTAGCGATAGGAGATGGTGTATAATACATGGGATCAGACTGCAGCAGTAGGAGATGGTGTCTAATATATAGGATCAGACAACAGCAGGAGATGGTTTCTAATACATGGGATCAGACATTAGCGGTAGGAGGTGGTGTATAATACATGGGATCAGACAGCAGCAGGACATGGTGTCTAATACATGGGATCAGACAGCGGCAGGAGATGGGGTCTAATACAGGGGATCAGACAGCAGCAGGAAGTGGTGTATAATACATGGGATCAGACAACAGCAGTAGGATATGGTGTCTAAAGCATGGGATCAGACAGCAGAAGGAGATGGTGTCTAATACATGGGATCAGACAGCAGGAGGAAATGGTGTATAATACATGGGATCAGACAGCAGCAGGAGATGGTGTCTAATACATGGGATCAGACAGCAGTAGGAGGAGGTGGTGTATAATACATGGGATCAGACAGCAGGAGGACATGCTGTATAATACATGGGATCAGACAGCAGTAGGAGGAGGTGGTGTATAATACATGGGATCAGACAGCAGCAGCAGGAGTTGGTGTCTAATACATAGGATCAGACAGCAGGAAGAGATGGTGTATAATACATGGGATCAGACAGCATCAGGAGATGGTGTATAATACATGGGATCAGACTGCAGCAGTAGGAGATGGTGTCTAATACATGGGATCAGACAGCAGCAGGAGATGGTGTCTAATACATGAGATCAGTCATTAGCGGTAAGAGATGGTGTATAATACATGGGATCAGACAGCATCAGGAGATGGTGTATAATACATGGGATCAGACTGCAGCAGTAGGAGAGGTTGTCTAATACATGGGATCAGACAGCAGCTGGAGATGGTGTCTAATACAATGGATCAGACAGCAGCAGGAGATGGTGTCTAATACATGGGATCAGACAGCAGTAGGAGATGGTGTCTAATTCATGGGATCAGACAGCAGCTGGCGATGGTGTACAATACATGGGATCAGACAGCAGCAGGATATGGTGTATAATACATATGATCAGACAGCAGTAGGAGGTGGTGTATAATACATGGGATCAGACAGCAGCAGTAGGAGATGGTGTATAATACATGGGATCAGACAGCAGTAGGAGATGGTGTATAATACATGGGATCAGACAGCAGCAGGTGCAGAAGGTGTATAATACATGGGATCAGACAGCAGGAGCAGGAGGTGTATAATACATGGGATCAGACAGCAGTAGGAGATGTGTATAATACATGGGATCAGACAACTGCAGTAATAGATGGTGTATAATACATGGGATCAGACAGCAGCAGTAGGAGATGGTGTATAATACATGGGATCAGACAGCAGTAGGAGGAGGTGTATAATACATGGGATCAGACAGCAGCAGTAGGAGATGAAGTATCATACATGGGATCAGACAGCAGCATTGGTAGATGGTGTATAATACATGGGATCAGACAGCAGTAGGAGATGGTGTATAATACATGGGATCAGACAGCAGTAGGAGATGGTGTCTAATACATGGGACTAGACAGCAGCAGTAGTAGGTGGTGTGTAATACATGGGATCAGACAGCAGCAGCAAGAGGTGGTGTCTAGTACATGAGATCAGACAGCAGCAGCAGGAACTGGTGTCTAATACATGGGACCAGACAGCAGCAGCAGGAGGTGGTGTCTAATACATGGGACCAGACAGCAGTAGGAGATGGTGTATAATACATGGGATCAGACAGCAGGAGCAGGACGTGGTGTCTAATACATGGGATCAGACAGCAGCAGCAGATGGTGTCTAATTCATGGGATCAGACAGCAGGAGGAAATGGTGTATAATACATGCGATCAGACAGCAGGAGGAAATGGTGTCTACTACATGGGATCAGACAGCAGCAGTAGGAGGTGGTGTCTAGTACATGAGATCAGACAGCAGCAGCAGGAGCTGGTGTCTAATACATGGGACCAGACAGCAGCAGTAGGAGGTTGTGTCTAATATATAGGATCAGACAGCAGCAGGACATGGTGGCTAATACATGGGATCAGACAGCGGCAGGAGATGGGGTCTAATACATGGGATCAGACAGCAGGAGGAAATGGTGTATAATACATGGGATCAGACAGCAGCAGGAGATGGTGTCTAATACATGGGATCAGACAGCAGTAGGAGGAGGTGGTGTATAATACATGGGATCAGACAGCAGGAGGAGATGGTGTATAATACATGGGATCAGACAGCAGGAGGAGATGCTGTATAATACATGGGATCAGACAGCAGTAGGAGGAGGTGGTGTATAATACATGGGATCAGACAGCAGCAGCAGGAGGTGGTTTCTAATACATAGGATCAGACAGCAGTAGTAGGTAGTGTCTAATACATGGGATCAGACAGCAGTAGAAGATGGTGTATAATACATGGGATCAGACAGGAGCAGTAAGAGATGGTTTATAATACATTGCATCAGACAGCAGTAGGAGATGGTGTATAATACATATGATCAGACAGCAGTAGGAGAAGATGGTGTCCAGTACATGGGATCAGACAGCAGTAGGAGATGGTGTATAGTACATTGGATCAGACAGCAGCAGTAGGAGATGGTGTCTAATAAATGGGATCTGACAGCAGTAGGAGATGTGTATAATACATGGGATAAGACAGCAGCAGTAGGATATGGTGTATAATACATGGGATCAGACAGCAGCAGTAGGAGATGGTGTATAATACATGGGATCAGACAGCAGTAGGAGGAGGTGTATAATACATGGGATCAGACAGCAGCAGTAGGAGATGGTGTATAATACATGGGATCAGACAGCAGGAGCAGGATATGGTGTCTAAAGCATGGGATCAGACAGCAGCAGGAGATGGTGTCTAATACATGGCATCATACAGCAGGAGGAAATGGTGTATAATACATGGGATCAGAAAGCAGCAGGAGGAGGTGGTGTCTAATACATGGGTTCAGACAGCAGCAGCAGGAGGTGGTGTCTAATACATGGGATCAGACAGCATTAGGAGATGGTGTATAATACATGGGATCAGACAGCAGGAGCAGGACGTGTTTTCTAATACATGGGATCAGACAGCAGCAGGAGATGGTGTCTAATTCATGGGATCAGACAGCAGGAGGAAATGGTGTATAATACATGCGATCAGACAGCAGGAGGAAATGGTGTCTACTACATGGCATCAGACAGCAGTAGGAGGAGGTGTTGTATAATACATGGGATCAGACAGCAGCAGTAGGAGATGGTGTCTAATACATGGGATCAGACAGCAGTAGGAGGAGGTGTATAATACATGGGATCAGACAGCAGCAGTAGGAGATGGTGTATAATACATGGGATCAGACATTAGCGGTAGGAGATGGTGTATAATACATGGGATCAGACAGCATCAGGAGATGGTGTCTAATACATGAGATCAGACTGCAGCAGTAGGAGATGGTGTCTAATATATGGTATCAGACAGCAGCAGGAGATGGTGGCTAATACATGGGATCAGACATTAGCGGTAGGAGGTGGTGTATAATACATGGGATCAGACAGCAGCAGGACATGGTGTCTAATACATGGGATCAGACAGCGGCAGGAGATGGGGTCTAATACATGGGATCAGACAGCAGCATGAGGTGGTGTATAATACATGGGATCAGACAACAGCAGTAGGATATGGTGTCTAAAGCATGGGATCAGACAGCAGAAGGAGATGGTGTCTAATACATGGGATCAGACAGCAGGAGGAAATGGTGTATAATACATGGGATCAGACAGCAGCAGGAGATGGTGTCTAATACATGGGATCAGACAGCAGTAGGAGGAGGTGGTGTATAATACATGGGATCAGACAGCAGGAGGAGATGGTGTATAATACATGGGATCAGACAGCAGGAGGAGATGCTGTATAATACATGGGATCAGACAGCAGTAGGAGAAGGTGGTGTATAATACATGGGATCAGACAGCAGCAGCAGGAGGTGGTTTCTAATACATAGGATCAGACAGCAGGAGGAGATGGTGTATAATACATGGATCAGACAGCAGCAGTAAGAGATGGTTTATAATACATGGCATCAGACAGCAGTAGGAGATGGTGTATAATACATATGATCAGACAGCAGTAGGAGGTGGTTTATAATACATGGGATCAGACAGCAGCAGTAGGAGATGGTGTCTAATACATGGGATCTGACAGCAGTAGGAGATGTGTATAATACATGGGATAAGACAGCAGCAGTAGGAGATGGTGTATAATACATGCGATCAGACAGCAGCAGTAGGAGATGGTGTATAATACATGGGATCAGACAGCAATAAGGAGGTGTATAATACATGGGATCAGACAGCAGCAGTAGGAGATGGTGTATAATACATGGGATCAGACATTAGCGGTAGGAGGTGGTGTATAATACATGGGATCAGACAGCAGCAGGACATGGTGTCTAATACATGGGATCAGACAGCGGCAGGAGATGGGGTCTAATACATGGGATCAGACAGCAGCAGGAGGTGGTGTCTAATATATGGGATCAGACAGCGGCAGGAGGTGATGTATAATACATGGGATCAGACAACAGCAGTAGGATATGGTGTCTAAAGCATGGGATCAGACAGCAGAAGGAGATGGTGTCTAATACATGGGATCAGACAGCAGGAGGAAATGGTGTATAATACATGGGATCAGACAGCAGCAGGAGATGGTGTCTAATACATGGGATCAGACAGCAGTAGGAGGAGGTGGTGTATAATACATGGGATCAGACAGCAGGAGGAGATGGTGTATAATACATGGGATCAGACAGCAGGAGGAGATGCTGTATAATACATGGGATCAGACAGCAGTAGGAGAAGGTGGTGTATAATACATGGGATCAGACAGCAGCAGCAGGAGGTGGTTTCTAATACATAGGATCAGACAGCAGGAGGAGATGGTGTATAATACATGGATCAGACAGCAGCAGTAAGAGATGGTTTATAATACATGGCATCAGACAGCAGTAGGAGATGGTGTATAATACATATGATCAGACAGCAGTAGGAGGTGGTTTATAATACATGGGATCAGACAGCAGCAGTAGGAGATGGTGTCTAATACATGGGATCTGACAGCAGTAGGAGATGTGTATAATACATGGGATAAGACAGCAGCAGTAGGAGATGGTGTATAATACATGCGATCAGACAGCAGCAGTAGGAGATGGTGTAAAATACATGGGATCAGACAGCAATAAGGAGGTGTATAATACATGGGATCAGACAGCAGCAGTAGGAGATGGTGTATAATACATGGGATCAGACAGCAGGAGCAGGATATGGTGTCTAAAGCATGGGATCAGACAGCAGCAGGAGATGGTGGTGTATAATACATGGGATCAGACAGCAGCAGCAGGAGGTGGTTTCTAATACATAGGATCAGACAGCAGGAGGAGATGGTGTATAATACATGGATCAGACAGCAGCAGTAAGAGATGGTTTATAATACATGGCATCAGACAGCAGTAGGAGATGGTGTATAATACATATGATCAGACAGCAGTAGGAGGTGGTTTATAATACATGGGATCAGACAGCAGCAGTAGGAGATGGTGTCTAATACATGGGATCAGACATTAGCGGTAGGAGGTGGTGTATAATACATGGGATCAGACAGCAGCAGGACATGGTGTCTAATACATGGGATCAGACAGCGGCAGGAGATGGGGTCTAATACATGGGATCAGACAGCAGCAGGAGGTGGTGTATAATACATGGGATCAGACAACAGCAGTAGGATATGGTGTCTAAAGCATGGGATCAGACAGCAGAAGGAGATGGTGTCTAATACATGGGATCAGACAGCAGGAGGAAATGGTGTATAATACATGGGATCAGACAGCAGCAGGAGATGGTGTCTAATACATGGGATCAGACAGCAGTAGGAGGAGGTGGTGTATAATACATGGGATCAGACAGCAGGAGGAGATGGTGTATAATACATGGGATCAGACAGCAGGAGGAGATGCTGTATAATACATGGGATCAGACAGCAGTAGGAGAAGGTGGTGTATAATACATGGGATCAGACAGCAGCAGCAGGAGGTGGTTTCTAATACATAGGATCAGACAGCAGGAGGAGATGGTGTATAATACATGGATCAGACAGCAGCAGTAAGAGATGGTTTATAATACATGGCATCAGACAGCAGTAGGAGATGGTGTATAATACATATGATCAGACAGCAGTAGGAGGTGGTTTATAATACATGGGATCAGACAGCAGCAGTAGGAGATGGTGTCTAATACATGGGATCTGACAGCAGTAGGAGATGTGTATAATACATGGGATAAGACAGCAGCAGTAGGAGATGGTGTATAATACATGCGATCAGACAGCAGCAGTAGGAGATGGTGTATAATACATGGGATCAGACAGCAATAAGGAGGTGTATAATACATGGGATCAGACAGCAGCAGTAGGAGATGGTGTATAATACATGGGATCAGACATTAGCGGTAGGAGGTGGTGTATAATACATGGGATCAGACAGCAGCAGGACATGGTGTCTAATACATGGGATCAGACAGCGGCAGGAGATGGGGTCTAATACATGGGATCAGACAGCAGCAGGAGGTGGTGTCTAATATATGGGATCAGACAGCGGCAGGAGGTGATGTATAATACATGGGATCAGACAACAGCAGTAGGATATGGTGTCTAAAGCATGGGATCAGACAGCAGAAGGAGATGGTGTCTAATACATGGGATCAGACAGCAGGAGGAAATGGTGTATAATACATGGGATCAGACAGCAGCAGGAGATGGTGTCTAATACATGGGATCAGACAGCAGTAGGAGGAGGTGGTGTATAATACATGGGATCAGACAGCAGGAGGAGATGGTGTATAATACATGGGATCAGACAGCAGGAGGAGATGCTGTATAATACATGGGATCAGACAGCAGTAGGAGAAGGTGGTGTATAATACATGGGATCAGACAGCAGCAGCAGGAGGTGGTTTCTAATACATAGGATCAGACAGCAGGAGGAGATGGTGTATAATACATGGATCAGACAGCAGCAGTAAGAGATGGTTTATAATACATGGCATCAGACAGCAGTAGAAGATGGTGTATAATACATATGATCAGACAGCAGTAGGAGGTGGTTTATAATACATGGGATCAGACAGCAGCAGTAGGAGATGGTGTCTAATACATGGGATCTGACAGCAGTAGGAGATGTGTATAATACATGGGATAAGACAGCAGCAGTAGGAGATGGTGTATAATACATGCGATCAGACAGCAGCAGTAGGAGATGGTGTAAAATACATGGGATCAGACAGCAATAAGGAGGTGTATAATACATGGGATCAGACAGCAGCAGTAGGAGATGGTGTATAATACATGGGATCAGACAGCAGGAGCAGGATATGGTGTCTAAAGCATGGGATCAGACAGCAGCAGGAGATGGTGTCTAATACATGGCATCATACAGCAGGATGAAATGGTGTATAATACATGGGATCAGAAAGCAGCAAGAGGAGGTGGTGTCTAATACATGGGTTCAGACAGCAGCAGCAGGAGGTGGTGTCTAATACATGGGATCAGACAGCAGCAGCAGGAGGTGGTGTCTAATACATGGGATCAGACAGCAGCAGCAGGAGATGGTGTGTAATACATGGGCTCAGACAGCAGCAGCAGGAGGTGGTGTCTAATACATGGGACCAGACAGCAGTAGGAGATGGTGTATAATACATGGGATCAGACAGCAGGAGCAGGACGT
Organism: Salmo salar; assembly: GCF_965601325.2. Classification (NCBI taxonomy): domain Eukaryota; kingdom Metazoa; phylum Chordata; class Actinopteri; order Salmoniformes; family Salmonidae; genus Salmo; species Salmo salar. The sequence goes on along the minus strand of NC_138292.1, from coordinate 83,654,488 downwards.
GGTGTCTAATACATGGGATCAGACAGCAGCAGGAGATGGTGTCTAATTCATGGGATCAGACAGCAGGAGGAAATGGTGTATAATACATGCGATCAGACAGCAGGAGGAAATGGTGTCTACTAGATGGGATCAGACAGCAGTAGGAGGAGGCGGTGTATAATACATGGGATCAGACAGCAGCAGTAGGAGATGGTGTCTAATACATGGGATCAGACAGCAGTAGGAGATGGTGTTTAATACATGGGATCAGACAGCAGCAGTAGGAGAAGGTGTATAATACATGGGATCATACAGCAGTAGGAGGAGGTGTATAATACATGGGATCAGACAGCAGCAGTAGGAGATGGTGTATAATACATGGGATCAAACAGCAGTAGGGGGAGGTGTATAATACATGGGATCAGACAGCAGCATTAGGAGATGGTGTATAATAGATGGGATCAGACAGCAGCAGTAGGAGATGGTGTCTAATACATGGGATCAGACAGCAGTAGGATGAGGTGTATAATACATGGGATCAGACAGCAGCAGTAGGAGATGGTGTATAATACATGGGATCAGACATTAGCGATAGGAGATGGTGTATAATACATGGGATCAGACTGCAGCAGTAGGAGATGGTGTCTAATATATAGGATCAGACAACAGCAGGAGATGGTTTCTAATACATGGGATCAGACATTAGCGGTAGGAGGTGGTGTATAATACATGGGATCAGACAGCAGCAGGACATGGTGTCTAATACATGGGATCAGACAGCGGCAGGAGATGGGGTCTAATACAGGGGATCAGACAGCAGCAGGAAGTGGTGTATAATACATGGGATCAGACAACAGCAGTAGGATATGGTGTCTAAAGCATGGGATCAGACAGCAGAAGGAGATGGTGTCTAATACATGGGATCAGACAGCAGGAGGAAATGGTGTATAATACATGGGATCAGACAGCAGCAGGAGATGGTGTCTAATACATGGGATCAGACAGCAGTAGGAGGAGGTGGTGTATAATACATGGGATCAGACAGCAGGAGGAGATGGTGTCTAATACATGGGATCAGACAGCATCAGGAGATGGTGTATAATACATGGGATCAGACTGCAGCAGTAGGAGATGGTGTCTAATACATGGGATCAGACAGCAGCAGGAGATGGTGTCTAATACATGAGATCAGTCATTAGCGGTAAGAGATGGTGTATAATACATGGGATCAGACAGCATCAGGAGATGGTGTATAATACATGGGATCAGACTGCAGCAGTAGGAGAGGTTGTCTAATTCATGGGATCAGACAGCAGCTGGCGATGGTGTACAATACATGGGATCAGACAGCAGCAGGATATGGTGTATAATACATATGATCAGACAGCAGTAGGAGGTGGTGTATAATACATGGGATCAGACAGCAGCAGTAGGAGATGGTGTATAATACATGGGATCAGACAGCAGTAGGAGATGGTGTATAATACATGGGATCAGACAGCAGCAGGTGCAGAAGGTGTATAATACATGGGATCAGACAGCAGGAGCAGGAGGTGTATAATACATGGGATCAGACAGCAGTAGGAGATGTGTATAATACATGGGATCAGACAACTGCAGTAATAGATGGTGTATAATACATGGGATCAGACAGCAGCAGTAGGAGATGGTGTATAATACATGGGATCAGACAGCAGTAGGAGGAGGTGTATAATACATGGGATCAGACAGCAGCAGTAGGAGATGAAGTATCATACATGGGATCAGACAGCAGCATTAGTAGATGGTGTATAATACATGGGATCAGACAGCAGTAGGAGATGGTGTATAATACATGGGATCAGACAGCAGTAGGAGATGGTGTCTAATACATGGGACTAGACAGCAGCAGTAGTAGGTGGTGTCTAATACATGGGATCAGACAGCAGCAGCAAGAGGTGGTGTCTAGTACATGAGATCAGACAGCAGCAGCAGGAACTGGTGTCTAATACATGGGACCAGACAGCAGTAGGAGATGGTGTATAATACATGGGATCAGACAGCAGGAGCAGGACGTGGTGTCTAATACATGGGATCAGACAGCAGCAGCAGATGGTGTCTAATTCATGGGATCAGACAGCAGGAGGAAATGGTGTATAATACATGCGATCAGACAGCAGGAGGAAATGGTGTCTACTACATGGGATCAGACAGCAGTAGGAGGAGGTGGTGTATAATACATGGGATCAGACAGCAGCAGTAGGAGGTGGTGTATAATACATGGGATCAGACAGCAGCAGTAGGAGATGGTGTTTAATACATGGGATCAGACAGCAGCAGTAGGAGATGGTGTATAATACATGGGATCAGACAGCAGTAGGAGGAGGTGTATAATACATGGGATCAGACAGCAGCAGTAGGAGATGGTGTATAATACATGGGATCAGACAGCAGTAGGAGGAGGTGTATAATACATGGGATCAGACAGCAGCAGTAGGAGATGGTGTATAATAGATGGGATCAGACAGCAGGAGTAGGAGATGGTGTATAATACATGGGATCAGACAGCAGTAGGAGGAGGTGTATAATACATGGGATCAGACAGCAGCAGTAGGAGATGGTATATAATACATGGGATCAGACAGCAGCAGTAGGATATGGTGTATAATACATGGGATCAGACATTAGCGTTAGGAGATGGTGTATAATACATGGGATCAGACAGCATCAGGAGATGGTGTATAATACATGGGATCAGACTGCAGCAGTAGGAGATGGTGTATAATACATGGGATCAGACAGCAGCAGTAGGAGATGGTGTATAATACATGGGATCAGACAGCAGTAGGAGGAGGTGTATAATACATGGGATCAGACAGCAGCAGTAGGAGATGGTGTATAATACATGGGATCAGACAGCAGCAGTAGGAGATGGTGTATAATACATGGGATCAGACATTAGCGGTAGGAGATGGTGTATAATACATGGGATCAGACAGCATCAGGAGATGGTGTATAATACATGGGATCAGACTGCAGCAGTAGGAGATGGTGTCTAATACATGGGATCAGACAGCAGCAGGAGATGGTGTCTAATACATGGGATCAGTCATTAGCGGTAGGAGATGGTGTATAATACATGGGATCAGACAGCATCAGGAGATGGTGTATAATACATGGGATCAGACTGCAGCAGTAGGAGAGGTTGTCTAATACATGGGATCAGACAGCAGCTGGAGATGGTGTCTAATACAATGGATCAGACAGCAGCAGGAGATGGTGTCTAATACATGGGATCAGACAGCAGTAGGAGATGGTGTCTAATTCATGGGATCAGACAGCAGCTGGCGATGGTGTACAATACATGGGATCAGACAGCAGCAGGATATGGTGTATAATACATATGATCAGACAGCAGTAGGAGGTGGTGTATAATACATGGGATCAGACAGCAGCAGTAGGAGATGGTGTATAATACATGGGATCAGACAGCAGTAGGAGATGGTGTATAATACATGGGATCAGACAGCAGCAGGTGCAGAAGGTGTATAATACATGGGATCAGACAGCAGTAGGAGATGTGTATAATACATGGGATCAGACAACAGCAGTAGGAGATGGTGTATAATACATGGGATCAATCAGCAGCAGTAGGAGATGGTGTATAATACATTGGATCAATCAGCAGCAGTAGGAGATGGTGTATAATACATGGGATCAGACAGCAGTAGGAGATGGTGTATAATACATGGGATCAGACAGCAGTAGGAGGAGGTGTATAATACATTGGATCAGGCAGCAGCAGCCTTCCATTGTCAACACCAGTGATAATAATGCAGGTTATTTAGTGAAGTGGTTCCTTGCATCACACAACACCATTTACAGGCTCCTTTTTGGCCCATGGTGTTACAGACAGTTTTTTATTTTGTACAAGTGACTTAAGCTTTCTATAAAACATCTGTGTGACTTTTGGCTAAAAAGGTAAATGTTAAGCCCTGTGTGTGTGTGTGTGTGTGTGTGTGTGTGTGTGTGTGTGTGTGTGTGTGTGTGTGTGTGTGTGTGTGTGTGTGTGTGTGTGTGTGTGTGTGTGTGACAGCAGGCAGACATTATGTAACTTCCTGTCTGGGAGAAGAAGCGCCAAAGCTAACATCTGAACTAACAGCGAACATAGATACATGTTTACCTTACCTCTCTCTCTCTCTCTCTCTCTCTCTCTCTCTCTCTCTCATTCTAACAGCTAACATCATTACCACCCTGAACTAACAGAGATACATGTTTACCTTACCTCTCTCCCTCTCTCTCTCTCTCTCTCTCTCTCTCTCTCCCTCTCCCTCTCATTCTAACAGCTAACATCATTACCACCCTGAACTAACAGAGATACATGTTTACCTTACCTCTCTCCCTCTCTCTCTCTCTCTCTCTCTCTCTCTCTCTCTCCCTCTCTCTTTCTCTCTCTCTCTCTCTCTCTCTCTCTCCTCTCTCTCTCTCTCTCTCTCTCTCTCTCTCTCTCTCTCTCTCTCTCTCTCTCCCTCTCCCTCTCATTCTAACAGCTAACATCATTACCACCCTGAACTAACAGAGATACATGTTTACCTTACCTCTCTCTCTCTCTCTCTCTCTCTCTCTCTCTCTCTCTCTCTCCCTCCCTCTCTCTCTCTCTCTCTCTCTCTCTCTCTCTCTCTCTCTCTCTCTCTCTCTCTCTCCCTCTCTCTCTCTCTCTCTCTCTCTCTCTCTCCCTGTCTCGCTCTCTCTCTCCTCTCTCTCTCTTTCTCTCTCTCTCTCTGCCTCACTCTCTCTCTCTCTATCTCTCTATCTATCTCTCTGTCCCTCTCCCTCTCATTCTGTATCCCTGTCCCCTAACCCCTATACATATCTACCTCCATCACTCCAGTATCCCTGTCACCTATACATATCTACCTCTATCACTACTGTATCCCTGTCACCTATACATATCTACCTCTATCACTCCTGCATCCCTGTCACCTATACATATCTACCTCTATCACTCCTGCATCCCTGTCACCTAACCCCTATACATAACCACCTCCATCACTCCTGTATCCCTGTCACCTATACATATCTACCTCTATCACTCCTGTATCCCTGTCACCTAACCCCTATACATATCTACCTCTATCACTCCTGCATCCCTGTCACCTATACATATCTACCTCTATCACTCCTGTATCCCTGTCACCTATACATACCTACCTCTATCACTCCTGTATCCCTGTCACCTAACCCCTATACATATCTACCTCTATCACTCCTGCATCCCTGTCACCTATACATATCTACCTCTATCACTCCTGTATCCCTGTCACCTATACATATCTACCTCTATCACTACTGTATCCCTGTCACCTATACATATCTACCTCTATCACTCCTGCATCCCTGTCACCTATACATATCTACCTCTATCACTCCTGTATCCCTGTCACCTAACCCCTATACATATCTACCTCCATCACTCCAGTATCCCTGTCACCTAACGCCTATACATATCTACCTCTATCACTACTGTATCCCTGTCACCTATACATATCTACCTCTATCACTCCTGCATCCCTGTCACCTATACATATCTACCTCTATCACTCCTGTATCCCTGTCACCTAACCCCTATACATATCTACCTCTATCACTACTGTATCCCTGTCACCTATACATATCTACCTCTATCACTCCTGTATCCCTGTCACCTAACACCTATACATATCTACCTCTATCACTCCTGCATCCCTGTCACCTAACCCCTATACATATCTACCTCTATCACTACTGTATCCCTGTCACCTATACATATCTACCTCTATCACTCCTGCATCCCTGTCACCTATACATATCTACCTCTATCACTACTGTATCCCTGTCACCTATACATATCTACCTCTATCACTACTGTATCCCTGTCACCTATACATATCTACCTCTATCACTCCTGTATCCCTGTCACCTAACGCCTATACATATCTACCTCTATCACTCCTGTATCCCTGTCACCTAACCCATATACATATCTACCTCTATCACTACTGTATCCGTGTCACCTATACATATCTACCTCTATCACTACTGTATCCCTGTCACCTATACATATCTACCTCTATCACTACTGTATCCCTGTCACCTAACCCATATACATATCTACCTCTATCACTCCTGTATCCCTGTCACCTATACATATCTACCTCTATCACTCCTGTATCCCTGTCACCTAACCCCTATACATATCTACCTCTATCACTACTGTATCCCTGTCACCTATACATATCTACCTCTATCACTACTGTATCCCTGTCACCTATACATATCTACCTCCATCACTCCTGTATCCCTGTCACCTATACATATCTACCTCTATCACTACTGTATCCCTGTCACCTAACCCCTATACATATCTACCTCTATCACTCCTGTATCCCTGTCACCTATACATATCTACCTCTATCACTCCTGCATCCCTGTCACCTATACATATCTACCTCTATCACTCCTGCATCCCTGTCAGCTATACATATCTACCTCTATCACTCCAGTATCCCTGTCACCTAACACCTATACATATCTACCTCCATCACTCCTGTATCCCTGTCACCTATACATATCTACCTCTATCACTCCTGCATCCCTGTCACCTAACCCCTATACATATCTACCTCCATCACTACTGTATCCCTGTCACCTATACATATCTACCTCTATCACTACTGTATCCCTGTCACCTATACATATCTACCTCCATCACTCCTGTATCCCTGTCACCTATACATATCTACCTCTATCACTCCTGCATCCCTGTCACCTATACATATCTACCTCTATCACTACTGTATCCCTGTCACCTAACCCCTATACATATCTACCTCTATCACTCCTGTATCCCTGTCACCTATACATATCTACCTCTATCACTACTGTATCCCTGTCACCTATACATATCTACCTCTATCACTCCTGTATCCCTGTCACCTAACCCCTATACATATCTACCTCTATCACTACTGTATCCCTGTCACCTATACATATCTACCTCTATCACTCCTGCATCCCTGTCACCTAACCCCTATACATATCTACCTCTATCACTCCTGCATCCCTGTCACCTATACATATCTACCTCTATCACTCCTGTATCCCTGTCACCTATACATATCTACCTCTATCACTACTGTATCCCTGTCACCTATACATATCTACCTCTATCACTACTGTATCCCTGTCACCTATACATATCTACCTCTATCACTCCTGTATCCCTGTCACCTAACCCATATACATATCTACCTCTATCACTACTGTATCCCTGTCACCTATACATATCTACCTCTATCACTCCTGTATCCCTGTCACCTATACATATCTACCTCTATCACTCCTGTATCCCTGTCACCTAACCCCTATACATATCTACCTCCATCACTCCTGTATCCCTGTCACCTATACATATCTACCTCTATCACTCCTGTATCCCTGTCACCTATACATATCTACCTCTATCACTCCTGTATCCCTGTCACCTATACATATCTACCTCTATCACTACTGTATCCCTGTCACCTACCCCATATACATATCTACCTCTATCACTCCTGCATCCCTGTCACCTATACATATCTACCTCTATCACTACTGTATCCCTGTCACCTAATCCCTATACATATCTACCTCTATCACTCCTGTATCCCTGTCACCTATACATATCTACCTCTATCACTACTGTATCCCTGTCACCTATACATATCTACCTCCATCACTCCTGTATCCCTGTCACCTATACATATCTACCTCTATCACTACTGTATCCCTGTCACCTATACATATCTACCTCTATCACTCCTGTATCCCTGTCACCTATACATATCTACCTCTATCACTCCTGTATCCCTGTCACCTAACCCCTATACATATCTACCTCCATCACTCCTGTATCCCTGTCACCTATACATATCTACCTCTATCACTACTGTATCCCTGTCAGCTATACATATCTACCTCCATCACTCCTGTATCCCTGTCACCTAACCCCTATACATATCTACCTCTATCACTCCTGTATCCCTGTCACCTATACATATCTACCTCTATCACTACTGTATCCCTGTCACCTATACATATCTACCTCTATCACTACTGTATCCCTGTCACCTAACCCCTATACATATCTACCTCTATCACTCCTGTATCCCTGTCACCTATACATATCTACCTCTATCACTACTGTATCCCTGTCACCTATACATATCTACCTCTATCACTACTGTATCCCTGTCACCTAACCCCTATACATATCTACCTCTATCACTCCTGTATCCCTGTCACCTATACATATCTACCTCCATCACTCCTGTATCCCTGTCACCTATACATATCTACCTCTATCACTACTGTATCCCTGTCACCTATACATATCTACCTCCATCACTCCTGTATCCCTGTCACCTATACATATCTACCTCTATCACTCCTGTATCCCTGTCACCTATACATATCTACCTCCATCACTCCTGTATCCCTGTCACCTATACATATCTACCTCTATCACTACTGTATCCCTGTCACCTATACATATCTACCTCCATCACTCCTGTATCCCTGTCACCTATACATATCTACCTCTATCACTACTGTATCCCTGTCACCTATACATATCTACCTCTATCACTACTGTATCCCTGTCACCTATACATATCTACCTCTATCACTACTGTATCCCTGTCACCTATACATATCTACCTCTATCACTACTGTATCCCTGTCACCTATACATATCTACCTCCATCACTCCTGTATCCCTGTCACCTATACATATCTACCTCTATCACTACTGTATCCCTGTCACCTAACCCCTATACATATCTACCTCTATCACTCCTGTATCCCTGTCACCTATACATATCTACCTCTATCACTCCTGTATCCCTGTCACCTAACCCCTATACATATCTACCTCTATCACTACTGTATCCCTGTCACCTATACATATCTACCTCCATCACTACTGTATCCCTGTCACCTATACATATCTACCTCTATCACTACTGGATCCCTGTCACCTATACATATCTACCTCCATCACTACTGTATCCCTGTCACCTAACCCCTATACATATCTACCTCTATCACTCCTGCATCCCTGTCACCTATACATATCTACCTCTATCACTACTGTATCCCTGTCACCTAACCCCTATACATATCTACCTCTATCACTCCTGTATCCCTGTCACCTATACATATCTACCTCTATCACTACTGTATCCCTGTCACCTATACATATCTACCTCTATCACTACTGTATCCCTGTCACCTATACATATCTACCTCCATCACTCCTGTATCCCTGTCACCTAACGCCTATACATATCTACCTCCATCACTACTGTATCCCTGTCACCTAACGCCTATACATATCTACCTCTATCACTACTGTATCCCTGTCACCTATACATATCTACCTCTATCACTACTGTATCCCTGTCACCTAACCCCTATACATATCTACCTCTATCACTACTGTATCCCTGTCACCTATACATATCTACCTCTATCACTACTGTATCCCTGTCACCTAACCCCTATACATATCTACCTCTATCACTACTGTATCCCTGTCACCTAACCCCTATACATATCTACCTCTATCACTACTGTATCCCTGTCACCTATACATATCTACCTCTATCACTACTGTATCCCTGTCACCTATACATATCTACCTCTATCACTACTGTATCCCTGTCACCTAACCCCTATACATATCTACCTCTATCACTACTGTATCCCTGTCACCTATACATATCTACCTCTATCACTACTGTATCCCTGTCACCTAACCCCTATACATATCTACCTCTATCACTACTGTATCCCTGTCACCTATACATATCTACCTCTATCACTACTGTATCCCTGTCACCTAACCCCTATACATATCTACCTCTATCACTACTGCATCCCTGTCACCTAACCCCTATACATATCTACCTCTATCACTCCTGTATCCCTGTCACCTAACCCATATACATATCTACCTCTATCACTACTGTATCCCTGTCACCTATACATATCTACCTCTACCACTACTGTATCCCTGTCACCTATACATATCTACCTCTATCACTACTGTATCCCTGTCACCTATACATATCTACCTCTATCACTACTGTATCCCTGTCACCTATACATATCTACCTCTATCACTACTGTATCCCTGTCACCTATACATATCTACCTCTATCACTACTGTATCCCTGTCATCTAACCCCTATACATATCTACCTCCATCACTCCTGTATCCCTGTCACCTATACATATCTACCTCTATCACTACTGTATCCCTGTCACCTATACATATCTACCTCTATCACTACTGTATCCCTGTCACCTATACATATCTACCTCCATCACTCCTGTATCCCTGTCACCTATACATATCTACCTCTATCACTACTGTATCCCTGTCACCTATACATATCTACCTCTATCACTACTGTATCCCTGTCACCTAACCCCTATACATATCTACCTCCATCACTACTGTATCCCTGTCACCTATACATATCTACCTCTATCACTACTGTATCCCTGTCACCTAACCCCTATACATATCTACCTCTATCACTCCTGCATCCCTGTCACCTATACATATCTACCTCCATCACTCCTGCATCCCTGTCACCTATACATATCTACCTCTATCACTCCTGCATCCCTGTCACCTATACATATCTACCTCCATCACTCCTGCATCCCTGTCACCTATACATATCTACCTCTATCACTCCTGCATCCCTGTCACCTATACATATCTACCTCCATCACTCCTGTATCCCTGTCACCTATACATATCTACCTCCATCACTCCTGCATCCCTGTCACCTATACATATCTACCTCTATCACTCCTGCATCCCTGTCACCTAACCCCTATACATATCTACCTCTATCACTCCTGCATCCCTGTCACCTATACATATCTACCTCTATCACTACTGTATCCCTGTCACCTAACCCCTATACATATCTACCTCTATCACTACTGTATCCCTGTCACCTAACCCATATACATATCTACCTCTATCACTACTGTATCCCTGTCACCTATACATATCTACCTCTATCACTCCTGTATCCCTTACACCTAACCCCTATACATATCTACCTCTATCACTACTGTATCCCTGTCACCTATACATATCTACCTCTATCACTCCTGCATCCCTGTCACCTATACATATCTACCTCCATCACTACTGTATCCCTGTCACCTATACATATCTACCTCCATCACTCCTGTATCCCTGTCACCTAACCCATATACATATCTACCTCTATCACTCCTGTATCCCTGTCACCTAACCCCTATACATATCTACCTCTATCACTCCTCTATCCCTGTCAACTATACATATCTACCTCTATCACTCCTGTATCCCTGTCACCTAACCCCTATACATATCTACCTCTATCACTCCTCTATCCCTGTCACCTATACATATCTACCTCTATCACTACTGTATCCCTGTCACCTAACCCCTATACATATCTACCTCTATCACTCCTCTATCCCTGTCACCTATACATATCTACCTCTATCACTACTGTATCCCTGTCACCTATACATATCTACCTCTATCACTACTGTATCCCTGTCACCTATACATATCTACCTCCATCACTCCTGTATCCCTGTCACCTAACCCCTATACATACCTACCTCTATCACTCCTGTATCCCTGTCACCTAACCCATATACATATCTACCTCCATCACTACTGTATCCCTGTCACCTATACATATCTACCTCTATCACTACTGTATCCCTGTCACCTAACCCATATACATATCTACCTCTATCACTCCTGCATCCCTGTCACCTAACCCCTATACATATCTACCTCTATCACTCCTGCATCCCTGTCACCTATACATATCTACCTCTATCACTACTGTATCCCTGTCACCTAACCCATATACATATCTACCTCTATCACTCCTGCATCCCTGTCACCTATACATATCTACCTCTATCACTCCTGTATCCCTGTCACCTAACCCCTATACATATCTACCTCTATCACTACTGTATCCCTGTCACCTATACATATCTACCTCCATCACTACTGTATCCCTGTCACCTATACATATCTACCTCTATCACTACTGTATCCCTGTCACCTATACATATCTACCTCTATCACTACTGTATCCCTGTCACCTATACATATCTACCTCTATCACTACTGTATCCCTGTCACCTATACATATCTACCTCTATCACTCCTGCATCCCTGTCACCTAACCCCTATACATATCTACCTCTATCACTACTGTATCCCTGTCACCTAACCCCTATACATATCTACCTCTATCACTCCTGTATCCCTGTCACCTATACATATCTACCTCTATCACTCCTGTATCCCTGTCACCTAACCCCTATACATATCTACCTCCATCACTCCTGTATCCCTGTCACCTATACATATCTACCTCTATCACTACTGTATCCCTGTCAGCTATACATATCTACCTCCATCACTCCTGTATCCCTGTCACCTATACATATCTACCTCTATCACTACTGTATCCCTGTCACCTAACCCCTATACATATCTACCTCTATCACTCCTGTATCCCTGTCACCTATACATATCTACCTCTATCACTACTGTATCCCTGTCACCTATACATATCTACCTCTATCACTACTGTATCCCTGTCACCTAACCCCTATACATATCTACCTCTATCACTCCTGTATCCCTGTCACCTATACATATCTACCTCCATCACACCTGTATCCCTGTCACCTATACATATCTACCTCTATCAATACTGTATCCCTGTCACCTATACATATCTACCTCCATCACTCCTGTATCCCTGTCACCTATACATATCTACCTCTATCACTCCTGTATCCCTGTCACCTATACATATCTACCTCCATCACTCCTGTATCCCTGTCACCTATACATATCTACCTCTATCACTACTGTATCCCTGTCACCTATACATATCTACCTCCATCACTCCTGTATCCCTGTCACCTATACATATCTACCTCTATCACTACTGTATCCCTGTCACCTATACATATCTACCTCTATCACTACTGTATCCCTGTCACCTATACATATCTACCTCTATCACTACTGTATCCCTGTCACCTATACATATCTACCTCTATCACTCCTGTATCCCTGTCACCTAACCCCTATACATATCTACCTCCATCACTCCTGTATCCCTGTCACCTATACATATCTACCTCCATCACTCCTGTATCCCTGTCACCTATACATATCTACCTCTATCACTACTGTATCCCTGTCACCTAACCCCTATACATATCTACCTCTATCACTCCTGTATCCCTGTCACCTATACATATCTACCTCTATCACTCCTGTATCCCTGTCACCTAACCCCTATACATATCTACCTCTATCACTACTGTATCCCTGTCACCTATACATATCTACCTCCATCACTACTGTATCCCTGTCACCTATACATATCTACCTCTATCACTACTGGATCCCTGTCACCTATACATATCTACCTCTATCACTACTGTATCCCTGTCACCTAACCCCTATACATATCTACCTCTATCACTCCTGCATCCCTGTCACCTATACATATCTACCTCTATCACTACTGTATCCCTGTCACCTAACCCCTATACATATCTACCTCTATCACTCCTGTATCCCTGTCACCTATACATATCTACCTCTATCACTACTGTATCCCTGTCACCTATACATATCTACCTCTATCACTACTGTATCCCTGTCACCTATACATATCTACCTCCATCACTCCTGTATCCCTGTCACCTAACGCCTATACATATCTACCTCCATCACTACTGTATCCCTGTCACCTAACGCCTATACATATCTACCTCTATCACTACTGTATCCCTGTCACCTATACATATCTACCTCTATCACTACTGTATCCCTGTCACCTAACCCCTATACATATCTACCTCTATCACTACTGTATCCCTGTCACCTATACATATCTACCTCTATCACTACTGTATCCCTGTCACCTAACCCCTATACATATCTACCTCTATCACTACTGTATCCCTGTCACCTAACCCCTATACATATCTACCTCTATCACTACTGTATCCCTGTCACCTATACATATCTACCTCTATCACTACTGTATCCCTGTCACCTATACATATCTACCTCTATCACTACTGTATCCCTGTCACCTATACATATCTACCTCTATCACTACTGTATCCCTGTCACCTAACCCCTATACATATCTACCTCTATCACTACTGTATCCCTGTCACCTATACATATCTACCTCTATCACTACTGTATCCCTGTCACCTAACCCCTATACATATCTACCTCTATCACTACTGTATCCCTGTCACCTATACATATCTACCTCTATCACTACTGTATCCCTGTCACCTAACCCCTATACATATCTACCTCTATCACTACTGCATCCCTGTCACCTAACCCCTATACATATCTACCTCTATCACTCCTGTATCCCTGTCACCTAACCCATATACATATCTACCTCTATCACTACTGTATCCCTGTCACCTATACATATCTACCTCTATCACTACTGTATCCCTGTCACCTATACATATCTACCTCCATCACTCCTGTATCCCTGTCACCTATACATATCTACCTCTATCACTACTGTATCCCTGTCACCTAACCCCTATACATATCTACCTCCATCACTACTGTATCCCTGTCACCTATACATATCTACCTCTATCACTACTGTATCCCTGTCACCTAACCCCTATACATATCTACCTCTATCACTCCTGCATCCCTGTCACCTATACATATCTACCTCCATCACTCCTGCATCCCTGTCACCTATACATATCTACCTCTATCACTCCTGCATCCCTGTCACCTATACATATCTACCTCCATCACTCCTGCATCCCTGTCACCTATACATATCTACCTCTATCACTCCTGCATCCCTGTCACCTATACATATCTACCTCCATCACTCCTGTATCCCTGTCACCTATACATATCTACCTCCATCACTCCTGCATCCCTGTCACCTATACATATCTACCTCTATCACTCCTGCATCCCTGTCACCTAACCCCTATACATATCTACCTCTATCACTCCTGCATCCCTGTCACCTATACATATCTACCTCTATCACTACTGTATCCCTGTCACCTAACCCATATACATATCTACCTCTATCACTCCTGCATCCCTGTCACCTATACATATCTACCTCTATCACTCCTGTATCCCTGTCACCTAACCCCTATACATATCTACCTCTATCACTACTGTATCCCTGTCACCTATACATATCTACCTCTATCACTCCTGCATCCCTGTCACCTATACATATCTACCTCTATCACTACTGTATCCCTGTCACCTAACCCCTATACATATCTACCTCTATCACTACTGTATCCCTGTCACCTAACCCATATACATATCTACCTCTATCACTACTGTATCCCTGTCACCTATACATATCTACCTCTATCACTCCTGTATCCCTGTCACCTAACCCCTATACATATCTACCTCTATCACTACTGTATCCCTGTCACCTATACATATCTACCTCTATCACTCCTGCATCCCTGTCACCTATACATATCTACCTCCATCACTACTGTATCCCTGTCACCTATACATATCTACCTCCATCACTCCTGTATCCCTGTCACCTAACCCATATACATATCTACCTCTATCACTCCTGTATCCCTGTCACCTAACCCCTATACATATCTACCTCTATCACTCCTCTATCCCTGTCACCTATACATATCTACCTCTATCACTCCTGTATCCCTGTCACCTAACCCCTATACATATCTACCTCTATCACTCCTCTATCCCTGTCACCTATACATATCTACCTCTATCACTACTGTATCCCTGTCACCTAACCCCTATACATATCTACCTCTATCACTACTGTATCCCTGTCACCTATACATATCTACCTCCATCACTCCTGTATCCCTGTCACCTAACCCCTATACATACCTACCTCTATCACTCCTGTATCCCTGTCACCTAACCCCTATACATATCTACCTCTATCACTACTGTATCCCTGTCACCTATACATATCTACCTCTATCACTACTGTATCCCTGTCACCTAACCCATATACATATCTACCTCTATCACTCCTGCATCCCTGTCACCTAACCCCTATACATATCTACCTCTATCACTCCTGCATCCCTGTCACCTATACATATCTACCTCTATCACTACTGTATCCCTGTCACCTATACATATCTACCTCTATCACTCCTGCATCCCTGTCACCTAACCCATATACATATCTACCTCTATCACTCCTGCATCCCTGTCACCTATACATATCTACCTCTATCACTCCTGTATCCCTGTCACCTAACCCCTATACATATCTACCTCTATCACTACTGTATCCCTGTCACCTATACATATCTACCTCTATCACTACTGTATCCCTGTCACCTATACATATCTACCTCTATCACTACTGTATCCCTGTCACCTATACATATCTACCTCTATCACTACTGTATCCCTGTCACCTATACATATCTACCTCTATCACTCCTGCATCCCTGTCACCTAACCCCTATACATATCTACCTCTATCACTACTGTATCCCTGTCACCTAACCCCTATACATATCTACCTCTATCACTCCTGCATCCCTGTCACCTATACATATCTACCTCTATCACTACTGTATCCCTGTCACCTAACCCCTATACATATCTACCTCTATCACTACTGTATCCCTGTCACCTATACATATCTACCTCTATCACTACTGTATCCCTGTCACCTATACATATCTACCTCTATCACTACTGTATCCCTGTCACCTATACATATCTACCTCTATCACTACTGTATCCCTGTCACCTATACATATCTACCTCTATCACTCCTGCATCCCTGTCACCTAACCCCTATACATATCTACCTCTATCACTCCTGTATCCCTGTCACCTATACATATCTACCTCTATCACTCCTGTATCCCTGTCACCTAACCCCTATACATATCTACCTCCATCACTCCTGTATCCCTGTCACCTATACATATCTACCTCTATCACTACTGTATCCCTGTCAGCTATACATATCTACCTCCATCACTCCTGTATCCCTGTCACCTATACATATCTACCTCTATCACTACTGTATCCCTGTCACCTAACCCCTATACATATCTACCTCTATCACTCCTGTATCCCTGTCACCTATACATATCTACCTCTATCACTACTGTATCCCTGTCACCTATACATATCTACCTCTATCACTACTGTATCCCTGTCACCTAACCCCTATACATATCTACCTCTATCACTCCTGTATCCCTGTCACCTATACATATCTACCTCCATCACACCTGTATCCCTGTCACCTATACATATCTACCTCTATCAATACTGTATCCCTGTCACCTATACATATCTACCTCCATCACTCCTGTATCCCTGTCACCTATACATATCTACCTCTATCACTCCTGTATCCCTGTCACCTATACATATCTACCTCCATCACTCCTGTATCCCTGTCACCTATACATATCTACCTCTATCACTACTGTATCCCTGTCACCTATACATATCTACCTCCATCACTCCTGTATCCCTGTCACCTATACATATCTACCTCTATCACTACTGTATCCCTGTCACCTATACATATCTACCTCTATCACTACTGTATCCCTGTCACCTATACATATCTACCTCTATCACTACTGTATCCCTGTCACCTATACATATCTACCTCTATCACTCCTGTATCCCTGTCACCTAACCCCTATACATATCTACCTCCATCACTCCTGTATCCCTGTCACCTATACATATCTACCTCCATCACTCCTGTATCCCTGTCACCTATACATATCTACCTCTATCACTACTGTATCCCTGTCACCTACCCCTACATATCTACCTCTATCACTACTGTATCCCTGTCACCTATACATATCTACCTCTATCACTCCTGTATCCCTGTCACCTAACCCCTATACATATCTACCTCTATCACTACTGTATCCCTGTCACCTATACATATCTACCTCCATCACTACTGTATCCCTGTCACCTATACATATCTACCTCTATCACTACTGGATCCCTGTCACCTATACATATCTACCTCTATCACTACTGTATCCCTGTCACCTAACCCCTATACATATCTACCTCTATCACTCCTGCATCCCTGTCACCTATACATATCTACCTCTATCACTACTGTATCCCTGTCACCTAACCCCTATACATATCTACCTCTATCACTCCTGTATCCCTGTCACCTATACATATCTACCTCTATCACTACTGTATCCCTGTCACCTATACATATCTACCTCTATCACTACTGTATCCCTGTCACCTATACATATCTACCTCCATCACTCCTGTATCCCTGTCACCTAACGCCTATACATATCTACCTCCATCACTACTGTATCCCTGTCACCTAACGCCTATACATATCTACCTCTATCACTACTGTATCCCTGTCACCTATACATATCTACCTCTATCACTACTGTATCCCTGTCACCTAACCCCTATACATATCTACCTCTATCACTACTGTATCCCTGTCACCTATACATATCTACCTCTATCACTACTGTATCCCTGTCACCTAACCCCTATACATATCTACCTCTATCACTACTGTATCCCTGTCACCTAACCCCTATACATATCTACCTCTATCACTACTGTATCCCTGTCACCTATACATATCTACCTCTATCACTACTGTATCCCTGTCACCTATACATATCTACCTCTATCACTACTGTATCCCTGTCACCTATACATATCTACCTCTATCACTACTGTATCCCTGTCACCTAACCCCTATACATATCTACCTCTATCACTACTGTATCCCTGTCACCTATACATATCTACCTCTATCACTACTGTATCCCTGTCACCTAACCCCTATACATATCTACCTCTATCACTACTGTATCCCTGTCACCTATACATATCTACCTCTATCACTACTGTATCCCTGTCACCTAACCCCTATACATATCTACCTCTATCACTACTGCATCCCTGTCACCTAACCCCTATACATATCTACCTCTATCACTCCTGTATCCCTGTCACCTAACCCATATACATATCTACCTCTATCACTACTGTATCCCTGTCACCTATACATATCTACCTCTATCACTACTGTATCCCTGTCACCTATACATATCTACCTCTATCACTACTGTATCCCTGTCACCTATACATATCTACCTCTATCACTCCTGTATCCCTGTCACCTATACATATCTACCTCTATCACTACTGTATCCCTGTCACCTATACATATCTACCTCTATCACTACTGTATCCCTGTCATCTAACCCCTATACATATCTACCTCCATCACTCCTGTATCCCTGTCACCTATACATATCTACCTCTATCACTACTGTATCCCTGTCACCTATACATATCTACCTCTATCACTACTGTATCCCTGTCACCTATACATATCTACCTCCATCACTCCTGTATCCCTGTCACCTATACATATCTACCTCTATCACTACTGTATCCCTGTCACCTAACCCCTATACATATCTACCTCCATCACTACTGTATCCCTGTCACCTATACATATCTACCTCTATCACTACTGTATCCCTGTCACCTAACCCCTATACATATCTACCTCTATCACTCCTGCATCCCTGTCACCTATACATATCTACCTCCATCACTCCTGCATCCCTGTCACCTATACATATCTACCTCTATCACTCCTGCATCCCTGTCACCTATACATATCTACCTCCATCACTCCTGCATCCCTGTCACCTATACATATCTACCTCTATCACTCCTGCATCCCTGTCACCTATACATATCTACCTCCATCACTCCTGTATCCCTGTCACCTATACATATCTACCTCCATCACTCCTGCATCCCTGTCACCTATACATATCTACCTCTATCACTCCTGCATCCCTGTCACCTAACCCCTATACATATCTACCTCTATCACTCCTGCATCCCTGTCACCTATACATATCTACCTCTATCACTACTGTATCCCTGTCACCTAACCCATATACATATCTACCTCTATCACTCCTGCATCCCTGTCACCTATACATATCTACCTCTATCACTCCTGTATCCCTGTCACCTAACCCCTATACATATCTACCTCTATCACTACTGTATCCCTGTCACCTATACATATCTACCTCTATCACTCCTGCATCCCTGTCACCTATACATATCTACCTCTATCACTACTGTATCCCTGTCACCTAACCCCTATACATATCTACCTCTATCACTACTGTATCCCTGTCACCTAACCCATATACATATCTACCTCTATCACTACTGTATCCCTGTCACCTATACATATCTACCTCTATCACTCCTGTATCCCTGTCACCTAACCCCTATACATATCTACCTCTATCACTACTGTATCCCTGTCACCTATACATATCTACCTCTATCACTCCTGCATCCCTGTCACCTATACATATCTACCTCCATCACTACTGTGTCCCTGTCACCTATACATATCTACCTCCATCACTCCTGTATCCCTGTCACCTAACCCATATACATATCTACCTCTATCACTCCTGTATCCCTGTCACCTAACCCCTATACATATCTACCTCTATCACTCCTCTATCCCTGTCACCTATACATATCTACCTCTATCACTCCTGTATCCCTGTCACCTAACCCCTATACATATCTACCTCTATCACTCCTCTATCCCTGTCACCTATACATATCTACCTCTATCACTACTGTATCCCTGTCACCTAACCCCTATACATATCTACCTCTATCACTACTGTATCCCTGTCACCTATACATATCTACCTCCATCACTCCTGTATCCCTGTCACCTAACCCCTATACATACCTACCTCTATCACTCCTGTATCCCTGTCACCTAACCCCTATACATATCTACCTCTATCACTACTGTATCCCTGTCACCTATACATATCTACCTCTATCACTACTGTATCCCTGTCACCTAACCCATATACATATCTACCTCTATCACTCCTGCATCCCTGTCACCTAACCCCTATACATATCTACCTCTATCACTCCTGCATCCCTGTCACCTATACATATCTACCTCTATCACTACTGTATCCCTGTCACCTATACATATCTACCTCTATCACTCCTGCATCCCTGTCACCTAACCCATATACATATCTACCTCTATCACTCCTGCATCCCTGTCACCTATACATATCTACCTCTATCACTCCTGTATCCCTGTCACCTAACCCCTATACATATCTACCTCTATCACTACTGTATCCCTGTCACCTATACATATCTACCTCTATCACTACTGTATCCCTGTCACCTATACATATCTACCTCTATCACTACTGTATCCCTGTCACCTATACATATCTACCTCTATCACTACTGTATCCCTGTCACCTATACATATCTACCTCTATCACTCCTGCATCCCTGTCACCTAACCCCTATACATATCTACCTCTATCACTACTGTATCCCTGTCACCTAACCCCTATACATATCTACCTCTATCACTCCTGCATCCCTGTCACCTATACATATCTACCTCTATCACTACTGTATCCCTGTCACCTAACCCCTATACATATCTACCTCTATCACTACTGTATCCCTGTCACCTATACATATCTACCTCTATCACTACTGTATCCCTGTCACCTATACATATCTACCTCTATCACTACTGTATCCCTGTCACCTATACATATCTACCTCTATCACTACTGTATCCCTGTCACCTATACATATCTACCTCTATCACTCCTGCATCCCTGTCACCTAACCCCTATACATATCTACCTCTATCACTACTGTATCCCTGTCACCTAACCCCTATACATATCTACCTCTATCACTCCTGTATCCCTGTCACCTATACATATCTACCTCTATCACTCCTGTATCCCTGTCACCTAACCCCTATACATATCTACCTCCATCACTCCTGTATCCCTGTCACCTATACATATCTACCTCTATCACTACTGTATCCCTGTCAGCTATACATATCTACCTCCATCACTCCTGTATCCCTGTCACCTATACATATCTACCTCTATCACTACTGTATCCCTGTCACCTAACCCCTATACATATCTACCTCTATCACTCCTGTATCCCTGTCACCTATACATATCTACCTCTATCACTACTGTATCCCTGTCACCTATACATATCTACCTCTATCACTACTGTATCCCTGTCACCTAACCCCTATACATATCTACCTCTATCACTCCTGTATCCCTGTCACCTATACATATCTACCTCCATCACACCTGTATCCCTGTCACCTATACATATCTACCTCTATCAATACTGTATCCCTGTCACCTATACATATCTACCTCCATCACTCCTGTATCCCTGTCACCTATACATATCTACCTCTATCACTCCTGTATCCCTGTCACCTATACATATCTACCTCTATCACTCCTGTATCCCTGTCACCTATACATATCTACCTCCATCACTCCTGTATCCCTGTCACCTATACATATCTACCTCTATCACTACTGTATCCCTGTCACCTATACATATCTACCTCCATCACTCCTGTATCCCTGTCACCTATACATATCTACCTCTATCACTACTGTATCCCTGTCACCTATACATATCTACCTCTATCACTACTGTATCCCTGTCACCTATACATATCTACCTCTATCACTACTGTATCCCTGTCACCTATACATATCTACCTCTATCACTCCTGTATCCCTGTCACCTAACCCCTATACATATCTACCTCCATCACTCCTGTATCCCTGTCACCTATACATATCTACCTCCATCACTCCTGTATCCCTGTCACCTATACATATCTACCTCTATCACTACTGTATCCCTGTCACCTAACCCCTATACATATCTACCTCTATCACTCCTGTATCCCTGTCACCTATACATATCTACCTCTATCACTCCTGTATCCCTGTCACCTAACCCCTATACATATCTACCTCTATCACTACTGTATCCCTGTCACCTATACATATCTACCTCCATCACTACTGTATCCCTGTCACCTATACATATCTACCTCTATCACTACTGGATCCCTGTCACCTATACATATCTACCTCTATCACTACTGTATCCCTGTCACCTAACCCCTATACATATCTACCTCTATCACTCCTGCATCCCTGTCACCTATACATATCTACCTCTATCACTACTGTATCCCTGTCACCTAACCCCTATACATATCTACCTCTATCACTCCTGTATCCCTGTCACCTATACATATCTACCTCTATCACTACTGTATCCCTGTCACCTATACATATCTACCTCTATCACTACTGTATCCCTGTCACCTATACATATCTACCTCCATCACTCCTGTATCCCTGTCACCTAACGCCTATACATATCTACCTCCATCACTACTGTATCCCTGTCACCTAACGCCTATACATATCTACCTCTATCACTACTGTATCCCTGTCACCTATACATATCTACCTCTATCACTACTGTATCCCTGTCACCTAACCCCTATACATATCTACCTCTATCACTACTGTATCCCTGTCACCTATACATATCTACCTCTATCACTACTGTATCCCTGTCACCTAACCCCTATACATATCTACCTCTATCACTACTGTATCCCTGTCACCTAACCCCTATACATATCTACCTCTATCACTACTGTATCCCTGTCACCTATACATATCTACCTCTATCACTACTGTATCCCTGTCACCTATACATATCTACCTCTATCACTACTGTATCCCTGTCACCTATACATATCTACCTCTATCACTACTGTATCCCTGTCACCTAACCCCTATACATATCTACCTCTATCACTACTGTATCCCTGTCACCTATACATATCTACCTCTATCACTACTGTATCCCTGTCACCTAACCCCTATACATATCTACCTCTATCACTACTGTATCCCTGTCACCTATACATATCTACCTCTATCACTACTGTATCCCTGTCACCTAACCCCTATACATATCTACCTCTATCACTACTGCATCCCTGTCACCTAACCCCTATACATATCTACCTCTATCACTCCTGTATCCCTGTCACCTAACCCATATACATATCTACCTCTATCACTACTGTATCCCTGTCACCTATACATATCTACCTCTATCACTACTGTATCCCTGTCACCTATACATATCTACCTCTATCACTACTGTATCCCTGTCACCTATACATATCTACCTCTATCACTCCTGTATCCCTGTCACCTATACATATCTACCTCTATCACTACTGTATCCCTGTCCACCTATACATATCTACCTCTATCACTCCTGCATCCCTGTCACCTATACATATCTACCTCCATCACCTGTATCCCTGTCACCTATACATATCTACCTCTATCACTCCTGTATCCCTGTCACCTACCCATATCCCTGTCACCTATACATATCTACCTCTATCACTCCTGCATCCCTGTCACCTAACCCCTATACATATCTACCTCTATCACTCCTGCATCCCTGTCACCTATACATATCTACCTCTATCACTACTGTATCCCTGTCACCTAACCCATATACATATCTACCTCTATCACTCCTGCATCCCTGTCACCTATACATATCTACCTCTATCACTCCTGTATCCCTGTCACCTAACCCCTATACATATCTACCTCTATCACTACTGTATCCCTGTCACCTATACATATCTACCTCTATCACTCCTGCATCCCTGTCACCTATACATATCTACCTCTATCACTACTGTATCCCTGTCACCTAACCCCTATACATATCTACCTCTATCACTACTGTATCCCTGTCACCTAACCCATATACATATCTACCTCTATCACTACTGTATCCCTGTCACCTATACATATCTACCTCTATCACTCCTGTATCCCTGTCACCTAACCCCTATACATATCTACCTCTATCACTACTGTATCCCTGTCACCTATACATATCTACCTCTATCACTCCTGCATCCCTGTCACCTATACATATCTACCTCCATCACTACTGTATCCCTGTCACCTATACATATCTACCTCCATCACTCCTGTATCCCTGTCACCTAACCCATATACATATCTACCTCTATCACTCCTGTATCCCTGTCACCTAACCCCTATACATATCTACCTCTATCACTCCTCTATCCCTGTCACCTATACATATCTACCTCTATCACTCCTGTATCCCTGTCACCTAACCCCTATACATATCTACCTCTATCACTCCTCTATCCCTGTCACCTATACATATCTACCTCTATCACTACTGTATCCCTGTCACCTAACCCCTATACATATCTACCTCTATCACTACTGTATCCCTGTCACCTATACATATCTACCTCCATCACTCCTGTATCCCTGTCACCTAACCCCTATACATACCTACCTCTATCACTCCTGTATCCCTGTCACCTAACCCCTATACATATCTACCTCTATCACTACTGTATCCCTGTCACCTATACATATCTACCTCTATCACTACTGTATCCCTGTCACCTAACCCATATACATATCTACCTCTATCACTCCTGCATCCCTGTCACCTAACCCCTATACATATCTACCTCTATCACTCCTGCATCCCTGTCACCTATACATATCTACCTCTATCACTACTGTATCCCTGTCACCTATACATATCTACCTCTATCACTCCTGCATCCCTGTCACCTAACCCATATACATATCTACCTCTATCACTCCTGCATCCCTGTCACCTATACATATCTACCTCTATCACTCCTGTATCCCTGTCACCTAACCCCTATACATATCTACCTCTCATCACTACCTGTATCCCTGTCACCTATACATATCTACCTCTATCACTACTGTATCCCTGTCACCTATACATATCTACCTCTATCACTACTGTATCCCTGTCACCTATACATATCTACCTCTATCACTACTGTATCCCTGTCACCTATACATATCTACCTCTATCACTCCTGCATCCCTGTCACCTAACCCACCTCTATCACTACTGTATCCCTGTCACCTATACATATCTACCTCTATCACTACTGTATCCCTGTCACCTATACATATCTACCTCTATCACTACTGTATCCCTGTCACCTATACATATCTACCTCTATCACTACTGTATCCCTGTCACCTATACATATCTACCTCTATCACTCCTGCATCCCTGTCACCTAACCCCTATACATATCTACCTCTATCACTACTGTATCCCTGTCACCTAACCCCTATACATATCTACCTCTATCACTCCTGTATCCCTGTCACCTATACATATCTACCTCTATCACTCCTGTATCCCTGTCACCTAACCCCTATACATATCTACCTCCATCACTCCTGTATCCCTGTCACCTATACATATCTACCTCTATCACTACTGTATCCCTGTCAGCTATACATATCTACCTCCATCACTCCTGTATCCCTGTCACCTATACATATCTACCTCTATCACTACTGTATCCCTGTCACCTAACCCCTATACATATCTACCTCTATCACTCCTGTATCCCTGTCACCTATACATATCTACCTCTATCACTACTGTATCCCTGTCACCTATACATATCTACCTCTATCACTCCTGCATCCCTGTCACCTAACCCCTATACATATCTACCTCTATCACTCCTGTATCCCTGTCACCTATACATATCTACCTCTATCACTCCTGTATCCCTGTCACCTAACCCCTATACATATCTACCTCCATCACTCCTGTATCCCTGTCACCTATACATATCTACCTCTATCACTACTGTATCCCTGTCAGCTATACATATCTACCTCCATCACTCCTGTATCCCTGTCACCTATACATATCTACCTCTATCACTACTGTATCCCTGTCACCTAACCCCTATACATATCTACCTCTATCACTCCTGTATCCCTGTCACCTATACATATCTACCTCTATCACTACTGTATCCCTGTCACCTATACATATCTACCTCTATCACTACTGTATCCCTGTCACCTAACCCCTATACATATCTACCTCTATCACTCCTGTATCCCTGTCACCTATACATATCTACCTCCATCACACCTGTATCCCTGTCACCTATACATATCTACCTCTATCAATACTGTATCCCTGTCACCTATACATATCTACCTCCATCACTCCTGTATCCCTGTCACCTATACATATCTACCTCTATCACTCCTGTATCCCTGTCACCTATACATATCTACCTCCATCACTCCTGTATCCCTGTCACCTATACATATCTACCTCTATCACTACTGTATCCCTGTCACCTATACATATCTACCTCCATCACTCCTGTATCCCTGTCACCTATACATATCTACCTCTATCACTACTGTATCCCTGTCACCTATACATATCTACCTCTATCACTACTGTATCCCTGTCACCTATACATATCTACCTCTATCACTACTGTATCCCTGTCACCTATACATATCTACCTCTATCACTCCTGTATCCCTGTCACCTAACCCCTATACATATCTACCTCCATCACTCCTGTATCCCTGTCACCTATACATATCTACCTCCATCACTCCTGTATCCCTGTCACCTATACATATCTACCTCTATCACTACTGTATCCCTGTCACCTATACATATCTACCTCTATCACTACTGTATCCCTGTCACCTATACATATCTACCTCTATCACTCCTGTATCCCTGTCACCTAACCCCTATACATATCTACCTCTATCACTACTGTATCCCTGTCACCTATACATATCTACCTCCATCACTACTGTATCCCTGTCACCTATACATATCTACCTCTATCACTACTGGATCCCTGTCACCTATACATATCTACCTCTATCACTACTGTATCCCTGTCACCTAACCCCTATACATATCTACCTCTATCACTCCTGCATCCCTGTCACCTATACATATCTACCTCTATCACTACTGTATCCCTGTCACCTAACCCCTATACATATCTACCTCTATCACTCCTGTATCCCTGTCACCTATACATATCTACCTCTATCACTACTGTATCCCTGTCACCTATACATATCTACCTCTATCACTACTGTATCCCTGTCACCTATACATATCTACCTCCATCACTCCTGTATCCCTGTCACCTAACGCCTATACATATCTACCTCCATCACTACTGTATCCCTGTCACCTAACGCCTATACATATCTACCTCTATCACTACTGTATCCCTGTCACCTATACATATCTACCTCTATCACTACTGTATCCCTGTCACCTAACCCCTATACATATCTACCTCTATCACTACTGTATCCCTGTCACCTATACATATCTACCTCTATCACTACTGTATCCCTGTCACCTAACCCCTATACATATCTACCTCTATCACTACTGTATCCCTGTCACCTAACCCCTATACATATCTACCTCTATCACTACTGTATCCCTGTCACCTATACATATCTACCTCTATCACTACTGTATCCCTGTCACCTATACATATCTACCTCTATCACTACTGTATCCCTGTCACCTATACATATCTACCTCTATCACTACTGTATCCCTGTCACCTAACCCCTATACATATCTACCTCTATCACTACTGTATCCCTGTCACCTATACATATCTACCTCTATCACTACTGTATCCCTGTCACCTAACCCCTATACATATCTACCTCTATCACTACTGTATCCCTGTCACCTATACATATCTACCTCTATCACTACTGTATCCCTGTCACCTAACCCCTATACATATCTACCTCTATCACTACTGCATCCCTGTCACCTAACCCCTATACATATCTACCTCTATCACTCCTGTATCCCTGTCACCTAACCCATATACATATCTACCTCTATCACTACTGTATCCCTGTCACCTATACATATCTACCTCTATCACTACTGTATCCCTGTCACCTATACATATCTACCTCTATCACTACTGTATCCCTGTCACCTATACATATCTACCTCTATCACTCCTGTATCCCTGTCACCTATACATATCTACCTCTATCACTACTGTATCCCTGTCACCTATACATATCTACCTCTATCACTACTGTATCCCTGTCATCTAACCCCTATACATATCTACCTCCATCACTCCTGTATCCCTGTCACCTATACATATCTACCTCTATCACTACTGTATCCCTGTCACCTATACATATCTACCTCTATCACTACTGTATCCCTGTCACCTATACATATCTACCTCCATCACTCCTGTATCCCTGTCACCTATACATATCTACCTCTATCACTACTGTATCCCTGTCACCTAACCCCTATACATATCTACCTCCATCACTACTGTATCCCTGTCACCTATACATATCTACCTCTATCACTACTGTATCCCTGTCACCTAACCCCTATACATATCTACCTCTATCACTCCTGCATCCCTGTCACCTATACATATCTACCTCCATCACTCCTGCATCCCTGTCACCTATACATATCTACCTCTATCACTCCTGCATCCCTGTCACCTATACATATCTACCTCCATCACTCCTGCATCCCTGTCACCTATACATATCTACCTCTATCACTCCTGCATCCCTGTCACCTATACATATCTACCTCCATCACTCCTGTATCCCTGTCACCTATACATATCTACCTCCATCACTCCTGCATCCCTGTCACCTATACATATCTACCTCTATCACTCCTGCATCCCTGTCACCTAACCCCTATACATATCTACCTCTATCACTCCTGCATCCCTGTCACCTATACATATCTACCTCTATCACTACTGTATCCCTGTCACCTAACCCATATACATATCTACCTCTATCACTCCTGCATCCCTGTCACCTATACATATCTACCTCTATCACTCCTGTATCCCTGTCACCTAACCCCTATACATATCTACCTCTATCACTACTGTATCCCTGTCACCTATACATATCTACCTCTATCACTCCTGCATCCCTGTCACCTATACATATCTACCTCTATCACTACTGTATCCCTGTCACCTAACCCCTATACATATCTACCTCTATCACTACTGTATCCCTGTCACCTAACCCATATACATATCTACCTCTATCACTACTGTATCCCTGTCACCTATACATATCTACCTCTATCACTCCTGTATCCCTGTCACCTAACCCCTATACATATCTACCTCTATCACTACTGTATCCCTGTCACCTATACATATCTACCTCTATCACTCCTGCATCCCTGTCACCTATACATATCTACCTCCATCACTACTGTGTCCCTGTCACCTATACATATCTACCTCCATCACTCCTGTATCCCTGTCACCTAACCCATATACATATCTACCTCTATCACTCCTGTATCCCTGTCACCTAACCCCTATACATATCTACCTCTATCACTCCTCTATCCCTGTCACCTATACATATCTACCTCTATCACTCCTGTATCCCTGTCACCTAACCCCTATACATATCTACCTCTATCACTCCTCTATCCCTGTCACCTATACATATCTACCTCTATCACTACTGTATCCCTGTCACCTAACCCCTATACATATCTACCTCTATCACTACTGTATCCCTGTCACCTATACATATCTACCTCCATCACTCCTGTATCCCTGTCACCTAACCCCTATACATACCTACCTCTATCACTCCTGTATCCCTGTCACCTAACCCCTATACATATCTACCTCTATCACTACTGTATCCCTGTCACCTATACATATCTACCTCTATCACTACTGTATCCCTGTCACCTAACCCATATACATATCTACCTCTATCACTCCTGCATCCCTGTCACCTAACCCCTATACATATCTACCTCTATCACTCCTGCATCCCTGTCACCTATACATATCTACCTCTATCACTACTGTATCCCTGTCACCTATACATATCTACCTCTATCACTCCTGCATCCCTGTCACCTAACCCATATACATATCTACCTCTATCACTCCTGCATCCCTGTCACCTATACATATCTACCTCTATCACTCCTGTATCCCTGTCACCTAACCCCTATACATATCTACCTCTATCACTACTGTATCCCTGTCACCTATACATATCTACCTCTATCACTACTGTATCCCTGTCACCTATACATATCTACCTCTATCACTACTGTATCCCTGTCACCTATACATATCTACCTCTATCACTACTGTATCCCTGTCACCTATACATATCTACCTCTATCACTCCTGCATCCCTGTCACCTAACCCCTATACATATCTACCTCTATCACTACTGTATCCCTGTCACCTAACCCCTATACATATCTACCTCTATCACTCCTGCATCCCTGTCACCTATACATATCTACCTCTATCACTACTGTATCCCTGTCACCTAACCCCTATACATATCTACCTCTATCACTACTGTATCCCTGTCACCTATACATATCTACCTCTATCACTACTGTATCCCTGTCACCTATACATATCTACCTCTATCACTACTGTATCCCTGTCACCTATACATATCTACCTCTATCACTACTGTATCCCTGTCACCTATACATATCTACCTCTATCACTCCTGCATCCCTGTCACCTAACCCCTATACATATCTACCTCTATCACTACTGTATCCCTGTCACCTAACCCCTATACATATCTACCTCTATCACTCCTGTATCCCTGTCACCTATACATATCTACCTCTATCACTCCTGTATCCCTGTCACCTAACCCCTATACATATCTACCTCCATCACTCCTGTATCCCTGTCACCTATACATATCTACCTCTATCACTACTGTATCCCTGTCAGCTATACATATCTACCTCCATCACTCCTGTATCCCTGTCACCTATACATATCTACCTCTATCACTACTGTATCCCTGTCACCTAACCCCTATACATATCTACCTCTATCACTCCTGTATCCCTGTCACCTATACATATCTACCTCTATCACTACTGTATCCCTGTCACCTATACATATCTACCTCTATCACTACTGTATCCCTGTCACCTAACCCCTATACATATCTACCTCTATCACTCCTGTATCCCTGTCACCTATACATATCTACCTCCATCACACCTGTATCCCTGTCACCTATACATATCTACCTCTATCAATACTGTATCCCTGTCACCTATACATATCTACCTCCATCACTCCTGTATCCCTGTCACCTATACATATCTACCTCTATCACTCCTGTATCCCTGTCACCTATACATATCTACCTCTATCACTCCTGTATCCCTGTCACCTATACATATCTACCTCCATCACTCCTGTATCCCTGTCACCTATACATATCTACCTCTATCACTACTGTATCCCTGTCACCTATACATATCTACCTCCATCACTCCTGTATCCCTGTCACCTATACATATCTACCTCTATCACTACTGTATCCCTGTCACCTATACATATCTACCTCTATCACTACTGTATCCCTGTCACCTATACATATCTACCTCTATCACTACTGTATCCCTGTCACCTATACATATCTACCTCTATCACTCCTGTATCCCTGTCACCTAACCCCTATACATATCTACCTCCATCACTCCTGTATCCCTGTCACCTATACATATCTACCTCCATCACTCCTGTATCCCTGTCACCTATACATATCTACCTCTATCACTACTGTATCCCTGTCACCTAACCCCTATACATATCTACCTCTATCACTCCTGTATCCCTGTCACCTATACATATCTACCTCTATCACTCCTGTATCCCTGTCACCTAACCCCTATACATATCTACCTCTATCACTACTGTATCCCTGTCACCTATACATATCTACCTCCATCACTACTGTATCCCTGTCACCTATACATATCTACCTCTATCACTACTGGATCCCTGTCACCTATACATATCTACCTCTATCACTACTGTATCCCTGTCACCTAACCCCTATACATATCTACCTCTATCACTCCTGCATCCCTGTCACCTATACATATCTACCTCTATCACTACTGTATCCCTGTCACCTAACCCCTATACATATCTACCTCTATCACTCCTGTATCCCTGTCACCTATACATATCTACCTCTATCACTACTGTATCCCTGTCACCTATACATATCTACCTCTATCACTACTGTATCCCTGTCACCTATACATATCTACCTCCATCACTCCTGTATCCCTGTCACCTAACGCCTATACATATCTACCTCCATCACTACTGTATCCCTGTCACCTAACGCCTATACATATCTACCTCTATCACTACTGTATCCCTGTCACCTATACATATCTACCTCTATCACTACTGTATCCCTGTCACCTAACCCCTATACATATCTACCTCTATCACTACTGTATCCCTGTCACCTATACATATCTACCTCTATCACTACTGTATCCCTGTCACCTAACCCCTATACATATCTACCTCTATCACTACTGTATCCCTGTCACCTAACCCCTATACATATCTACCTCTATCACTACTGTATCCCTGTCACCTATACATATCTACCTCTATCACTACTGTATCCCTGTCACCTATACATATCTACCTCTATCACTACTGTATCCCTGTCACCTATACATATCTACCTCTATCACTACTGTATCCCTGTCACCTAACCCCTATACATATCTACCTCTATCACTACTGCATCCCTGTCACCTAACCCCTATACATATCTACCTCTATCACTCCTGTATCCCTGTCACCTAACCCATATACATATCTACCTCTATCACTACTGTATCCCTGTCACCTATACATATCTACCTCTATCACTACTGTATCCCTGTCACCTATACATATCTACCTCTATCACTACTGTATCCCTGTCACCTATACATATCTACCTCTATCACTCCTGTATCCCTGTCACCTATACATATCTACCTCTATCACTACTGTATCCCTGTCACCTATACATATCTACCTCTATCACTACTGTATCCCTGTCATCTAACCCCTATACATATCTACCTCCATCACTCCTGTATCCCTGTCACCTATACATATCTACCTCTATCACTACTGTATCCCTGTCACCTATACATATCTACCTCTATCACTACTGTATCCCTGTCACCTATACATATCTACCTCCATCACTCCTGTATCCCTGTCACCTATACATATCTACCTCTATCACTACTGTATCCCTGTCACCTAACCCCTATACATATCTACCTCCATCACTACTGTATCCCTGTCACCTATACATATCTACCTCTATCACTACTGTATCCCTGTCACCTAACCCCTATACATATCTACCTCTATCACTCCTGCATCCCTGTCACCTATACATATCTACCTCCATCACTCCTGCATCCCTGTCACCTATACATATCTACCTCTATCACTCCTGCATCCCTGTCACCTATACATATCTACCTCCATCACTCCTGCATCCCTGTCACCTATACATATCTACCTCTATCACTCCTGCATCCCTGTCACCTATACATATCTACCTCCATCACTCCTGTATCCCTGTCACCTATACATATCTACCTCCATCACTCCTGCATCCCTGTCACCTATACATATCTACCTCTATCACTCCTGCATCCCTGTCACCTAACCCCTATACATATCTACCTCTATCACTCCTGCATCCCTGTCACCTATACATATCTACCTCTATCACTACTGTATCCCTGTCACCTAACCCATATACATATCTACCTCTATCACTCCTGCATCCCTGTCACCTATACATATCTACCTCTATCACTCCTGTATCCCTGTCACCTAACCCCTATACATATCTACCTCTATCACTACTGTATCCCTGTCACCTATACATATCTACCTCTATCACTCCTGCATCCCTGTCACCTATACATATCTACCTCTATCACTACTGTATCCCTGTCACCTAACCCCTATACATATCTACCTCTATCACTACTGTATCCCTGTCACCTAACCCATATACATATCTACCTCTATCACTACTGTATCCCTGTCACCTATACATATCTACCTCTATCACTCCTGTATCCCTGTCACCTAACCCCTATACATATCTACCTCTATCACTACTGTATCCCTGTCACCTATACATATCTACCTCTATCACTCCTGCATCCCTGTCACCTATACATATCTACCTCCATCACTACTGTGTCCCTGTCACCTATACATATCTACCTCCATCACTCCTGTATCCCTGTCACCTAACCCATATACATATCTACCTCTATCACTCCTGTATCCCTGTCACCTAACCCCTATACATATCTACCTCTATCACTCCTCTATCCCTGTCACCTATACATATCTACCTCTATCACTCCTGTATCCCTGTCACCTAACCCCTATACATATCTACCTCTATCACTCCTCTATCCCTGTCACCTATACATATCTACCTCTATCACTACTGTATCCCTGTCACCTAACCCCTATACATATCTACCTCTATCACTACTGTATCCCTGTCACCTATACATATCTACCTCCATCACTCCTGTATCCCTGTCACCTAACCCCTATACATACCTACCTCTATCACTCCTGTATCCCTGTCACCTAACCCCTATACATATCTACCTCTATCACTACTGTATCCCTGTCACCTATACATATCTACCTCTATCACTACTGTATCCCTGTCACCTAACCCATATACATATCTACCTCTATCACTCCTGCATCCCTGTCACCTAACCCCTATACATATCTACCTCTATCACTCCTGCATCCCTGTCACCTATACATATCTACCTCTATCACTACTGTATCCCTGTCACCTATACATATCTACCTCTATCACTCCTGCATCCCTGTCACCTAACCCATATACATATCTACCTCTATCACTCCTGCATCCCTGTCACCTATACATATCTACCTCTATCACTCCTGTATCCCTGTCACCTAACCCCTATACATATCTACCTCTATCACTACTGTATCCCTGTCACCTATACATATCTACCTCTATCACTACTGTATCCCTGTCACCTATACATATCTACCTCTATCACTACTGTATCCCTGTCACCTATACATATCTACCTCTATCACTACTGTATCCCTGTCACCTATACATATCTACCTCTATCACTCCTGCATCCCTGTCACCTAACCCCTATACATATCTACCTCTATCACTACTGTATCCCTGTCACCTAACCCCTATACATATCTACCTCTATCACTCCTGCATCCCTGTCACCTATACATATCTACCTCTATCACTACTGTATCCCTGTCACCTAACCCCTATACATATCTACCTCTATCACTACTGTATCCCTGTCACCTATACATATCTACCTCTATCACTACTGTATCCCTGTCACCTATACATATCTACCTCTATCACTACTGTATCCCTGTCACCTATACATATCTACCTCTATCACTACTGTATCCCTGTCACCTATACATATCTACCTCTATCACTCCTGCATCCCTGTCACCTAACCCCTATACATATCTACCTCTATCACTACTGTATCCCTGTCACCTAACCCCTATACATATCTACCTCTATCACTCCTGTATCCCTGTCACCTATACATATCTACCTCTATCACTCCTGTATCCCTGTCACCTAACCCCTATACATATCTACCTCCATCACTCCTGTATCCCTGTCACCTATACATATCTACCTCTATCACTACTGTATCCCTGTCAGCTATACATATCTACCTCCATCACTCCTGTATCCCTGTCACCTATACATATCTACCTCTATCACTACTGTATCCCTGTCACCTAACCCCTATACATATCTACCTCTATCACTCCTGTATCCCTGTCACCTATACATATCTACCTCTATCACTACTGTATCCCTGTCACCTATACATATCTACCTCTATCACTACTGTATCCCTGTCACCTAACCCCTATACATATCTACCTCTATCACTCCTGTATCCCTGTCACCTATACATATCTACCTCCATCACACCTGTATCCCTGTCACCTATACATATCTACCTCTATCAATACTGTATCCCTGTCACCTATACATATCTACCTCCATCACTCCTGTATCCCTGTCACCTATACATATCTACCTCTATCACTCCTGTATCCCTGTCACCTATACATATCTACCTCTATCACTCCTGTATCCCTGTCACCTATACATATCTACCTCCATCACTCCTGTATCCCTGTCACCTATACATATCTACCTCTATCACTACTGTATCCCTGTCACCTATACATATCTACCTCCATCACTCCTGTATCCCTGTCACCTATACATATCTACCTCTATCACTACTGTATCCCTGTCACCTATACATATCTACCTCTATCACTACTGTATCCCTGTCACCTATACATATCTACCTCTATCACTACTGTATCCCTGTCACCTATACATATCTACCTCTATCACTCCTGTATCCCTGTCACCTAACCCCTATACATATCTACCTCCATCACTCCTGTATCCCTGTCACCTATACATATCTACCTCCATCACTCCTGTATCCCTGTCACCTATACATATCTACCTCTATCACTACTGTATCCCTGTCACCTAACCCCTATACATATCTACCTCTATCACTCCTGTATCCCTGTCACCTATACATATCTACCTCTATCACTCCTGTATCCCTGTCACCTAACCCCTATACATATCTACCTCTATCACTACTGTATCCCTGTCACCTATACATATCTACCTCCATCACTACTGTATCCCTGTCACCTATACATATCTACCTCTATCACTACTGGATCCCTGTCACCTATACATATCTACCTCTATCACTACTGTATCCCTGTCACCTAACCCCTATACATATCTACCTCTATCACTCCTGCATCCCTGTCACCTATACATATCTACCTCTATCACTACTGTATCCCTGTCACCTAACCCCTATACATATCTACCTCTATCACTCCTGTATCCCTGTCACCTATACATATCTACCTCTATCACTACTGTATCCCTGTCACCTATACATATCTACCTCTATCACTACTGTATCCCTGTCACCTATACATATCTACCTCCATCACTCCTGTATCCCTGTCACCTAACGCCTATACATATCTACCTCCATCACTACTGTATCCCTGTCACCTAACGCCTATACATATCTACCTCTATCACTACTGTATCCCTGTCACCTATACATATCTACCTCTATCACTACTGTATCCCTGTCACCTAACCCCTATACATATCTACCTCTATCACTACTGTATCCCTGTCACCTATACATATCTACCTCTATCACTACTGTATCCCTGTCACCTAACCCCTATACATATCTACCTCTATCACTACTGTATCCCTGTCACCTAACCCCTATACATATCTACCTCTATCACTACTGTATCCCTGTCACCTATACATATCTACCTCTATCACTACTGTATCCCTGTCACCTATACATATCTACCTCTATCACTACTGTATCCCTGTCACCTATACATATCTACCTCTATCACTACTGTATCCCTGTCACCTAACCCCTATACATATCTACCTCTATCACTACTGTATCCCTGTCACCTATACATATCTACCTCTATCACTCCTGTATCCCTGTCACCTAACCCCTATACATATCTACCTCTATCACTACTGCATCCCTGTCACCTATACATATCTACCTCTATCACTCCTGTATCCCTGTCACCTAACCCCTATACATATCTACCTCTATCACTACTGTATCCCTGTCACCTATACATATCTACCTCTATCACTACTGTATCCCTGTCACCTATACATATCTACCTCTATCACTACTGTATCCCTGTCACCTATACATATCTACCTCTATCACTACTGTATCCCTGTCACCTATACATATCTACCTCTATCACTCCTGCATCCCTGTCACCTAACCCCTATACATATCTACCTCTATCACTACTGTATCCCTGTCACCTAACCCCTATACATATCTACCTCTATCACTCCTGCATCCCTGTCACCTATACATATCTACCTCTATCACTACTGTATCCCTGTCACCTAACCCCTATACATATCTACCTCTATCACTACTGTATCCCTGTCACCTATACATATCTACCTCTATCACTACTGTATCCCTGTCACCTATACATATCTACCTCTATCACTACTGTATCCCTGTCACCTATACATATCTACCTCTATCACTACTGTATCCCTGTCACCTATACATATCTACCTCTATCACTCCTGCATCCCTGTCACCTAACCCCTATACATATCTACCTCTATCACTACTGTATCCCTGTCACCTAACCCCTATACATATCTACCTCTATCACTCCTGTATCCCTGTCACCTATACATATCTACCTCTATCACTCCTGTATCCCTGTCACCTAACCCCTATACATATCTACCTCCATCACTCCTGTATCCCTGTCACCTATACATATCTACCTCTATCACTACTGTATCCCTGTCAGCTATACATATCTACCTCCATCACTCCTGTATCCCTGTCACCTATACATATCTACCTCTATCACTACTGTATCCCTGTCACCTAACCCCTATACATATCTACCTCTATCACTCCTGTATCCCTGTCACCTATACATATCTACCTCTATCACTACTGTATCCCTGTCACCTATACATATCTACCTCTATCACTACTGTATCCCTGTCACCTAACCCCTATACATATCTACCTCTATCACTACTGTATCCCTGTCACCTATACATATCTACCTCTATCACTCCTGTATCCCTGTCACCTATACATATCTACCTCCATCACACCTGTATCCCTGTCACCTATACATATCTACCTCTATCAATACTGTATCCCTGTCACCTATACATATCTACCTCCATCACTCCTGTATCCCTGTCACCTATACATATCTACCTCTATCACTCCTGTATCCCTGTCACCTATACATATCTACCTCTATCACTCCTGTATCCCTGTCACCTATACATATCTACCTCCATCACTCCTGTATCCCTGTCACCTATACATATCTACCTCTATCACTACTGTATCCCTGTCACCTATACATATCTACCTCCATCACTCCTGTATCCCTGTCACCTATACATATCTACCTCTATCACTACTGTATCCCTGTCACCTATACATATCTACCTCTATCACTACTGTATCCCTGTCACCTATACATATCTACCTCTATCACTACTGTATCCCTGTCACCTATACATATCTACCTCTATCACTCCTGTATCCCTGTCACCTAACCCCTATACATATCTACCTCCATCACTCCTGTATCCCTGTCACCTATACATATCTACCTCCATCACTCCTGTATCCCTGTCACCTATACATATCTACCTCTATCACTACTGTATCCCTGTCACCTAACCCCTATACATATCTACCTCTATCACTCCTGTATCCCTGTCACCTATACATATCTACCTCTATCACTCCTGTATCCCTGTCACCTAACCCCTATACATATCTACCTCTATCACTACTGTATCCCTGTCACCTATACATATCTACCTCCATCACTACTGTATCCCTGTCACCTATACATATCTACCTCTATCACTACTGGATCCCTGTCACCTATACATATCTACCTCTATCACTACTGTATCCCTGTCACCTAACCCCTATACATATCTACCTCTATCACTCCTGCATCCCTGTCACCTATACATATCTACCTCTATCACTACTGTATCCCTGTCACCTAACCCCTATACATATCTACCTCTATCACTCCTGTATCCCTGTCACCTATACATATCTACCTCTATCACTACTGTATCCCTGTCACCTATACATATCTACCTCTATCACTACTGTATCCCTGTCACCTATACATATCTACCTCCATCACTCCTGTATCCCTGTCACCTAACGCCTATACATATCTACCTCCATCACTACTGTATCCCTGTCACCTAACGCCTATACATATCTACC
Source organism: Salmo salar (assembly GCF_965601325.2). Classification (NCBI taxonomy): domain Eukaryota; kingdom Metazoa; phylum Chordata; class Actinopteri; order Salmoniformes; family Salmonidae; genus Salmo; species Salmo salar. Next base: position 83,613,596 of record NC_138292.1, on the reverse strand, counting down.
TCTATCACTACTGTATCCCTGTCACCTATACATATCTACCTCTATCACTACTGTATCCCTGTCACCTAACCCCTATACATATCTACCTCTATCACTACTGTATCCCTGTCACCTATACATATCTACCTCTATCACTACTGTATCCCTGTCACCTAACCCCTATACATATCTACCTCTATCACTACTGTATCCCTGTCACCTAACCCCTATACATATCTACCTCTATCACTACTGTATCCCTGTCACCTATACATATCTACCTCTATCACTACTGTATCCCTGTCACCTATACATATCTACCTCTATCACTACTGTATCCCTGTCACCTATACATATCTACCTCTATCACTACTGTATCCCTGTCACCTAACCCCTATACATATCTACCTCTATCACTACTGTATCCCTGTCACCTATACATATCTACCTCTATCACTACTGTATCCCTGTCACCTAACCCCTATACATATCTACCTCTATCACTACTGTATCCCTGTCACCTATACATATCTACCTCTATCACTACTGTATCCCTGTCACCTAACCCCTATACATATCTACCTCTATCACTACTGCATCCCTGTCACCTAACCCCTATACATATCTACCTCTATCACTCCTGTATCCCTGTCACCTAACCCATATACATATCTACCTCTATCACTACTGTATCCCTGTCACCTATACATATCTACCTCTATCACTACTGTATCCCTGTCACCTATACATATCTACCTCTATCACTACTGTATCCCTGTCACCTATACATATCTACCTCTATCACTCCTGTATCCCTGTCACCTATACATATCTACCTCTATCACTACTGTATCCCTGTCACCTATACATATCTACCTCTATCACTCCTGCATCCCTGTCACCTATACATATCTACCTCCATCACTACTGTATCCCTGTCACCTATACATATCTACCTCCATCACTCCTGTATCCCTGTCACCTAACCCATATACATATCTACCTCTATCACTCCTGTATCCCTGTCACCTAACCCCTATACATATCTACCTCTATCACTACTGTATCCCTGTCACCTATACATATCTACCTCTATCACTACTGTATCCCTGTCACCTATACATATCTACCTCTATCACTACTGTATCCCTGTCACCTATACATATCTACCTCTATCACTACTGTATCCCTGTCACCTATACATATCTACCTCTATCACTCCTGCATCCCTGTCACCTAACCCCTATACATATCTACCTCTATCACTACTGTATCCCTGTCACCTAACCCCTATACATATCTACCTCTATCACTCCTGTATCCCTGTCACCTATACATATCTACCTCTATCACTCCTGTATCCCTGTCACCTAACCCCTATACATATCTACCTCCATCACTCCTGTATCCCTGTCACCTATACATATCTACCTCTATCACTACTGTATCCCTGTCAGCTATACATATCTACCTCCATCACTCCTGTATCCCTGTCACCTATACATATCTACCTCTATCACTACTGTATCCCTGTCACCTAACCCCTATACATATCTACCTCTATCACTCCTGTATCCCTGTCACCTATACATATCTACCTCTATCACTACTGTATCCCTGTCACCTATACATATCTACCTCTATCACTACTGTATCCCTGTCACCTATACATATCTACCTCTATCACTACTGTATCCCTGTCACCTATACATATCTACCTCTATCACTACTGTATCCCTGTCACCTATACATATCTACCTCTATCACTCCTGCATCCCTGTCACCTAACCCCTATACATATCTACCTCTATCACTACTGTATCCCTGTCACCTAACCCCTATACATATCTACCTCTATCACTCCTGTATCCCTGTCACCTATACATATCTACCTCTATCACTCCTGTATCCCTGTCACCTAACCCCTATACATATCTACCTCCATCACTCCTGTATCCCTGTCACCTATACATATCTACCTCTATCACTACTGTATCCCTGTCAGCTATACATATCTACCTCCATCACTCCTGTATCCCTGTCACCTATACATATCTACCTCTATCACTACTGTATCCCTGTCACCTAACCCCTATACATATCTACCTCTATCACTCCTGTATCCCTGTCACCTATACATATCTACCTCTATCACTACTGTATCCCTGTCACCTATACATATCTACCTCTATCACTACTGTATCCCTGTCACCTAACCCCTATACATATCTACCTCTATCACTACTGTATCCCTGTCACCTATACATATCTACCTCTATCACTCCTGTATCCCTGTCACCTATACATATCTACCTCCATCACACCTGTATCCCTGTCACCTATACATATCTACCTCTATCAATACTGTATCCCTGTCACCTATACATATCTACCTCCATCACTCCTGTATCCCTGTCACCTATACATATCTACCTCTATCACTCCTGTATCCCTGTCACCTATACATATCTACCTCTATCACTCCTGTATCCCTGTCACCTATACATATCTACCTCCATCACTCCTGTATCCCTGTCACCTATACATATCTACCTCTATCACTACTGTATCCCTGTCACCTATACATATCTACCTCCATCACTCCTGTATCCCTGTCACCTATACATATCTACCTCTATCACTACTGTATCCCTGTCACCTATACATATCTACCTCTATCACTACTGTATCCCTGTCACCTATACATATCTACCTCTATCACTACTGTATCCCTGTCACCTATACATATCTACCTCTATCACTCCTGTATCCCTGTCACCTAACCCCTATACATATCTACCTCCATCACTCCTGTATCCCTGTCACCTATACATATCTACCTCCATCACTCCTGTATCCCTGTCACCTATACATATCTACCTCTATCACTACTGTATCCCTGTCACCTAACCCCTATACATATCTACCTCTATCACTCCTGTATCCCTGTCACCTATACATATCTACCTCTATCACTCCTGTATCCCTGTCACCTAACCCCTATACATATCTACCTCTATCACTACTGTATCCCTGTCACCTATACATATCTACCTCCATCACTACTGTATCCCTGTCACCTATACATATCTACCTCTATCACTACTGGATCCCTGTCACCTATACATATCTACCTCTATCACTACTGTATCCCTGTCACCTAACCCCTATACATATCTACCTCTATCACTCCTGCATCCCTGTCACCTATACATATCTACCTCTATCACTACTGTATCCCTGTCACCTAACCCCTATACATATCTACCTCTATCACTCCTGTATCCCTGTCACCTATACATATCTACCTCTATCACTACTGTATCCCTGTCACCTATACATATCTACCTCTATCACTACTGTATCCCTGTCACCTATACATATCTACCTCCATCACTCCTGTATCCCTGTCACCTAACGCCTATACATATCTACCTCCATCACTACTGTATCCCTGTCACCTAACGCCTATACATATCTACCTCTATCACTACTGTATCCCTGTCACCTATACATATCTACCTCTATCACTACTGTATCCCTGTCACCTAACCCCTATACATATCTACCTCTATCACTACTGTATCCCTGTCACCTATACATATCTACCTCTATCACTACTGTATCCCTGTCACCTAACCCCTATACATATCTACCTCTATCACTACTGTATCCCTGTCACCTAACCCCTATACATATCTACCTCTATCACTACTGTATCCCTGTCACCTATACATATCTACCTCTATCACTACTGTATCCCTGTCACCTATACATATCTACCTCTATCACTACTGTATCCCTGTCACCTATACATATCTACCTCTATCACTACTGTATCCCTGTCACCTAACCCCTATACATATCTACCTCTATCACTACTGTATCCCTGTCACCTATACATATCTACCTCTATCACTACTGTATCCCTGTCACCTAACCCCTATACATATCTACCTCTATCACTACTGTATCCCTGTCACCTATACATATCTACCTCTATCACTACTGTATCCCTGTCACCTAACCCCTATACATATCTACCTCTATCACTACTGCATCCCTGTCACCTAACCCCTATACATATCTACCTCTATCACTCCTGTATCCCTGTCACCTAACCCATATACATATCTACCTCTATCACTACTGTATCCCTGTCACCTATACATATCTACCTCTATCACTACTGTATCCCTGTCACCTATACATATCTACCTCTATCACTACTGTATCCCTGTCACCTATACATATCTACCTCTATCACTCCTGTATCCCTGTCACCTATACATATCTACCTCTATCACTACTGTATCCCTGTCACCTATACATATCTACCTCTATCACTCCTGCATCCCTGTCACCTATACATATCTACCTCCATCACTACTGTATCCCTGTCACCTATACATATCTACCTCCATCACTCCTGTATCCCTGTCACCTAACCCATATACATATCTACCTCTATCACTCCTGTATCCCTGTCACCTAACCCCTATACATATCTACCTCTATCACTACTGTATCCCTGTCACCTATACATATCTACCTCTATCACTACTGTATCCCTGTCACCTATACATATCTACCTCTATCACTACTGTATCCCTGTCACCTATACATATCTACCTCTATCACTACTGTATCCCTGTCACCTATACATATCTACCTCTATCACTCCTGCATCCCTGTCACCTAACCCCTATACATATCTACCTCTATCACTACTGTATCCCTGTCACCTAACCCCTATACATATCTACCTCTATCACTCCTGTATCCCTGTCACCTATACATATCTACCTCTATCACTCCTGTATCCCTGTCACCTAACCCCTATACATATCTACCTCCATCACTCCTGTATCCCTGTCACCTATACATATCTACCTCTATCACTACTGTATCCCTGTCAGCTATACATATCTACCTCCATCACTCCTGTATCCCTGTCACCTATACATATCTACCTCTATCACTACTGTATCCCTGTCACCTAACCCCTATACATATCTACCTCTATCACTCCTGTATCCCTGTCACCTATACATATCTACCTCTATCACTACTGTATCCCTGTCACCTATACATATCTACCTCTATCACTACTGTATCCCTGTCACCTAACCCCTATACATATCTACCTCTATCACTCCTGTATCCCTGTCACCTATACATATCTACCTCCATCACACCTGTATCCCTGTCACCTATACATATCTACCTCTATCAATACTGTATCCCTGTCACCTATACATATCTACCTCCATCACTCCTGTATCCCTGTCACCTATACATATCTACCTCTATCACTCCTGTATCCCTGTCACCTATACATATCTACCTCCATCACTCCTGTATCCCTGTCACCTATACATATCTACCTCTATCACTCCTGTATCCCTGTCACCTATACATATCTACCTCTATCACTACTGTATCCCTGTCACCTATACATATCTACCTCTATCACTACTGTATCCCTGTCACCTATACATATCTACCTCTATCACTCCTGTATCCCTGTCACCTAACCCCTATACATATCTACCTCCATCACTCCTGTATCCCTGTCACCTATACATATCTACCTCCATCACTCCTGTATCCCTGTCACCTATACATATCTACCTCTATCACTACTGTATCCCTGTCACCTAACCCCTATACATATCTACCTCTATCACTCCTGTATCCCTGTCACCTATACATATCTACCTCTATCACTCCTGTATCCCTGTCACCTAACCCCTATACATATCTACCTCTATCACTACTGTATCCCTGTCACCTATACATATCTACCTCCATCACTACTGTATCCCTGTCACCTATACATATCTACCTCTATCACTACTGGATCCCTGTCACCTATACATATCTACCTCTATCACTACTGTATCCCTGTCACCTAACCCCTATACATATCTACCTCTATCACTCCTGCATCCCTGTCACCTATACATATCTACCTCTATCACTACTGTATCCCTGTCACCTAACCCCTATACATATCTACCTCTATCACTCCTGTATCCCTGTCACCTATACATATCTACCTCTATCACTACTGTATCCCTGTCACCTATACATATCTACCTCTATCACTACTGTATCCCTGTCACCTATACATATCTACCTCCATCACTCCTGTATCCCTGTCACCTAACGCCTATACATATCTACCTCCATCACTACTGTATCCCTGTCACCTAACGCCTATACATATCTACCTCTATCACTACTGTATCCCTGTCACCTATACATATCTACCTCTATCACTACTGTATCCCTGTCACCTAACCCCTATACATATCTACCTCTATCACTACTGTATCCCTGTCACCTATACATATCTACCTCTATCACTACTGTATCCCTGTCACCTAACCCCTATACATATCTACCTCTATCACTACTGTATCCCTGTCACCTAACCCCTATACATATCTACCTCTATCACTACTGTATCCCTGTCACCTATACATATCTACCTCTATCACTACTGTATCCCTGTCACCTATACATATCTACCTCTATCACTACTGTATCCCTGTCACCTATACATATCTACCTCTATCACTACTGTATCCCTGTCACCTAACCCCTATACATATCTACCTCTATCACTACTGTATCCCTGTCACCTATACATATCTACCTCTATCACTACTGTATCCCTGTCACCTAACCCCTATACATATCTACCTCTATCACTACTGTATCCCTGTCACCTATACATATCTACCTCTATCACTACTGTATTCCTGTCACCTAACCCCTATACATATCTACCTCTATCACTACTGTATCCCTGTCACCTAACCCCTATACATATCTACCTCTATCACTCCTGCATCCCTGTCACCTATACATATCTACCTCTATCACTACTGTATCCCTGTCACCTAACCCCTATACATATCTACCTCTATCACTACTGTATCCCTGTCACCTATACATATCTACCTCTATCACTACTGTATCCCTGTCACCTATACATATCTACCTCTATCACTACTGTATCCCTGTCACCTATACATATCTACCTCTATCACTACTGTATCCCTGTCACCTATACATATCTACCTCTATCACTCCTGCATCCCTGTCACCTAACCCCTATACATATCTACCTCTATCACTACTGTATCCCTGTCACCTAACCCCTATACATATCTACCTCTATCACTCCTGTATCCCTGTCACCTATACATATCTACCTCTATCACTCCTGTATCCCTGTCACCTAACCCCTATACATATCTACCTCCATCACTCCTGTATCCCTGTCACCTATACATATCTACCTCTATCACTACTGTATCCCTGTCAGCTATACATATCTACCTCCATCACTCCTGTATCCCTGTCACCTATACATATCTACCTCTATCACTACTGTATCCCTGTCACCTAACCCCTATACATATCTACCTCTATCACTCCTGTATCCCTGTCACCTATACATATCTACCTCTATCACTACTGTATCCCTGTCACCTATACATATCTACCTCTATCACTACTGTATCCCTGTCACCTAACCCCTATACATATCTACCTCTATCACTCCTGTATCCCTGTCACCTATACATATCTACCTCCATCACACCTGTATCCCTGTCACCTATACATATCTACCTCTATCAATACTGTATCCCTGTCACCTATACATATCTACCTCCATCACTCCTGTATCCCTGTCACCTATACATATCTACCTCTATCACTCCTGTATCCCTGTCACCTATACATATCTACCTCTATCACTCCTGTATCCCTGTCACCTATACATATCTACCTCCATCACTCCTGTATCCCTGTCACCTATACATATCTACCTCTATCACTACTGTATCCCTGTCACCTATACATATCTACCTCCATCACTCCTGTATCCCTGTCACCTATACATATCTACCTCTATCACTACTGTATCCCTGTCACCTATACATATCTACCTCTATCACTACTGTATCCCTGTCACCTATACATATCTACCTCTATCACTACTGTATCCCTGTCACCTATACATATCTACCTCTATCACTCCTGTATCCCTGTCACCTAACCCCTATACATATCTACCTCCATCACTCCTGTATCCCTGTCACCTATACATATCTACCTCCATCACTCCTGTATCCCTGTCACCTATACATATCTACCTCTATCACTACTGTATCCCTGTCACCTAACCCCTATACATATCTACCTCTATCACTCCTGTATCCCTGTCACCTATACATATCTACCTCTATCACTCCTGTATCCCTGTCACCTAACCCCTATACATATCTACCTCTATCACTACTGTATCCCTGTCACCTATACATATCTACCTCCATCACTACTGTATCCCTGTCACCTATACATATCTACCTCTATCACTACTGGATCCCTGTCACCTATACATATCTACCTCTATCACTACTGTATCCCTGTCACCTAACCCCTATACATATCTACCTCTATCACTCCTGCATCCCTGTCACCTATACATATCTACCTCTATCACTACTGTATCCCTGTCACCTAACCCCTATACATATCTACCTCTATCACTCCTGTATCCCTGTCACCTATACATATCTACCTCTATCACTACTGTATCCCTGTCACCTATACATATCTACCTCTATCACTACTGTATCCCTGTCACCTATACATATCTACCTCCATCACTCCTGTATCCCTGTCACCTAACGCCTATACATATCTACCTCCATCACTACTGTATCCCTGTCACCTAACGCCTATACATATCTACCTCTATCACTACTGTATCCCTGTCACCTATACATATCTACCTCTATCACTACTGTATCCCTGTCACCTAACCCCTATACATATCTACCTCTATCACTACTGTATCCCTGTCACCTATACATATCTACCTCTATCACTACTGTATCCCTGTCACCTAACCCCTATACATATCTACCTCTATCACTACTGTATCCCTGTCACCTAACCCCTATACATATCTACCTCTATCACTACTGTATCCCTGTCACCTATACATATCTACCTCTATCACTACTGTATCCCTGTCACCTATACATATCTACCTCTATCACTACTGTATCCCTGTCACCTATACATATCTACCTCTATCACTACTGTATCCCTGTCACCTAACCCCTATACATATCTACCTCTATCACTACTGTATCCCTGTCACCTATACATATCTACCTCTATCACTACTGTATCCCTGTCACCTAACCCCTATACATATCTACCTCTATCACTACTGTATCCCTGTCACCTATACATATCTACCTCTATCACTACTGTATCCCTGTCACCTAACCCCTATACATATCTACCTCTATCACTACTGCATCCCTGTCACCTAACCCCTATACATATCTACCTCTATCACTCCTGTATCCCTGTCACCTAACCCATATACATATCTACCTCTATCACTACTGTATCCCTGTCACCTATACATATCTACCTCTATCACTACTGTATCCCTGTCACCTATACATATCTACCTCTATCACTACTGTATCCCTGTCACCTATACATATCTACCTCTATCACTCCTGTATCCCTGTCACCTATACATATCTACCTCTATCACTACTGTATCCCTGTCACCTATACATATCTACCTCTATCACTCCTGCATCCCTGTCACCTATACATATCTACCTCCATCACTACTGTATCCCTGTCACCTATACATATCTACCTCCATCACTCCTGTATCCCTGTCACCTAACCCATATACATATCTACCTCTATCACTCCTGTATCCCTGTCACCTAACCCCTATACATATCTACCTCTATCACTACTGTATCCCTGTCACCTATACATATCTACCTCTATCACTACTGTATCCCTGTCACCTATACATATCTACCTCTATCACTACTGTATCCCTGTCACCTATACATATCTACCTCTATCACTACTGTATCCCTGTCACCTATACATATCTACCTCTATCACTCCTGCATCCCTGTCACCTAACCCCTATACATATCTACCTCTATCACTACTGTATCCCTGTCACCTAACCCCTATACATATCTACCTCTATCACTCCTGTATCCCTGTCACCTATACATATCTACCTCTATCACTCCTGTATCCCTGTCACCTAACCCCTATACATATCTACCTCCATCACTCCTGTATCCCTGTCACCTATACATATCTACCTCTATCACTACTGTATCCCTGTCAGCTATACATATCTACCTCCATCACTCCTGTATCCCTGTCACCTATACATATCTACCTCTATCACTACTGTATCCCTGTCACCTAACCCCTATACATATCTACCTCTATCACTCCTGTATCCCTGTCACCTATACATATCTACCTCTATCACTACTGTATCCCTGTCACCTATACATATCTACCTCTATCACTACTGTATCCCTGTCACCTAACCCCTATACATATCTACCTCTATCACTCCTGTATCCCTGTCACCTATACATATCTACCTCCATCACACCTGTATCCCTGTCACCTATACATATCTACCTCTATCAATACTGTATCCCTGTCACCTATACATATCTACCTCCATCACTCCTGTATCCCTGTCACCTATACATATCTACCTCTATCACTCCTGTATCCCTGTCACCTATACATATCTACCTCCATCACTCCTGTATCCCTGTCACCTATACATATCTACCTCTATCACTCCTGTATCCCTGTCACCTATACATATCTACCTCTATCACTACTGTATCCCTGTCACCTATACATATCTACCTCTATCACTACTGTATCCCTGTCACCTATACATATCTACCTCTATCACTCCTGTATCCCTGTCACCTAACCCCTATACATATCTACCTCCATCACTCCTGTATCCCTGTCACCTATACATATCTACCTCCATCACTCCTGTATCCCTGTCACCTATACATATCTACCTCTATCACTACTGTATCCCTGTCACCTAACCCCTATACATATCTACCTCTATCACTCCTGTATCCCTGTCACCTATACATATCTACCTCTATCACTCCTGTATCCCTGTCACCTAACCCCTATACATATCTACCTCTATCACTACTGTATCCCTGTCACCTATACATATCTACCTCCATCACTACTGTATCCCTGTCACCTATACATATCTACCTCTATCACTACTGGATCCCTGTCACCTATACATATCTACCTCTATCACTACTGTATCCCTGTCACCTAACCCCTATACATATCTACCTCTATCACTCCTGCATCCCTGTCACCTATACATATCTACCTCTATCACTACTGTATCCCTGTCACCTAACCCCTATACATATCTACCTCTATCACTCCTGTATCCCTGTCACCTATACATATCTACCTCTATCACTACTGTATCCCTGTCACCTATACATATCTACCTCTATCACTACTGTATCCCTGTCACCTATACATATCTACCTCCATCACTCCTGTATCCCTGTCACCTAACGCCTATACATATCTACCTCCATCACTACTGTATCCCTGTCACCTAACGCCTATACATATCTACCTCTATCACTACTGTATCCCTGTCACCTATACATATCTACCTCTATCACTACTGTATCCCTGTCACCTAACCCCTATACATATCTACCTCTATCACTACTGTATCCCTGTCACCTATACATATCTACCTCTATCACTACTGTATCCCTGTCACCTAACCCCTATACATATCTACCTCTATCACTACTGTATCCCTGTCACCTAACCCCTATACATATCTACCTCTATCACTACTGTATCCCTGTCACCTATACATATCTACCTCTATCACTACTGTATCCCTGTCACCTATACATATCTACCTCTATCACTACTGTATCCCTGTCACCTATACATATCTACCTCTATCACTACTGTATCCCTGTCACCTAACCCCTATACATATCTACCTCTATCACTACTGTATCCCTGTCACCTATACATATCTACCTCTATCACTACTGTATCCCTGTCACCTAACCCCTATACATATCTACCTCTATCACTACTGTATCCCTGTCACCTATACATATCTACCTCTATCACTACTGTATTCCTGTCACCTAACCCCTATACATATCTACCTCTATCACTACTGCATCCCTGTCACCTAACCCCTATACATATCTACCTCTATCACTCCTGTATCCCTGTCACCTAACCCATATACATATCTACCTCTATCACTACTGTATCCCTGTCACCTATACATATCTACCTCTATCACTACTGTATCCCTGTCACCTATACATATCTACCTCTATCACTACTGTATCCCTGTCACCTATACATATCTACCTCTATCACTCCTGTATCCCTGTCACCTATACATATCTACCTCTATCACTACTGTATCCCTGTCACCTATACATATCTACCTCTATCACTACTGTATCCCTGTCATCTAACCCCTATACATATCTACCTCCATCACTCCTGTATCCCTGTCACCTATACATATCTACCTCTATCACTACTGTATCCCTGTCACCTATACATATCTACCTCTATCACTACTGTATCCCTGTCACCTATACATATCTACCTCCATCACTCCTGTATCCCTGTCACCTATACATATCTACCTCTATCACTACTGTATCCCTGTCACCTAACCCCTATACATATCTACCTCCATCACTACTGTATCCCTGTCACCTATACATATCTACCTCTATCACTACTGTATCCCTGTCACCTAACCCCTATACATATCTACCTCTATCACTCCTGCATCCCTGTCACCTATACATATCTACCTCCATCACTCCTGCATCCCTGTCACCTATACATATCTACCTCTATCACTCCTGCATCCCTGTCACCTATACATATCTACCTCCATCACTCCTGCATCCCTGTCACCTATACATATCTACCTCTATCACTCCTGCATCCCTGTCACCTATACATATCTACCTCCATCACTCCTGTATCCCTGTCACCTATACATATCTACCTCCATCACTCCTGCATCCCTGTCACCTATACATATCTACCTCTATCACTCCTGCATCCCTGTCACCTAACCCCTATACATATCTACCTCTATCACTCCTGCATCCCTGTCACCTATACATATCTACCTCTATCACTACTGTATCCCTGTCACCTAACCCATATACATATCTACCTCTATCACTCCTGCATCCCTGTCACCTATACATATCTACCTCTATCACTCCTGTATCCCTGTCACCTAACCCCTATACATATCTACCTCTATCACTACTGTATCCCTGTCACCTATACATATCTACCTCTATCACTCCTGCATCCCTGTCACCTATACATATCTACCTCTATCACTACTGTATCCCTGTCACCTAACCCCTATACATATCTACCTCTATCACTACTGTATCCCTGTCACCTAACCCATATACATATCTACCTCTATCACTACTGTATCCCTGTCACCTATACATATCTACCTCTATCACTCCTGTATCCCTGTCACCTAACCCCTATACATATCTACCTCTATCACTACTGTATCCCTGTCACCTATACATATCTACCTCTATCACTCCTGCATCCCTGTCACCTATACATATCTACCTCCATCACTACTGTATCCCTGTCACCTATACATATCTACCTCCATCACTCCTGTATCCCTGTCACCTAACCCATATACATATCTACCTCTATCACTCCTGTATCCCTGTCACCTAACCCCTATACATATCTACCTCTATCACTCCTCTATCCCTGTCACCTATACATATCTACCTCTATCACTCCTGTATCCCTGTCACCTAACCCCTATACATATCTACCTCTATCACTCCTCTATCCCTGTCACCTATACATATCTACCTCTATCACTACTGTATCCCTGTCACCTAACCCCTATACATATCTACCTCTATCACTACTGTATCCCTGTCACCTATACATATCTACCTCCATCACTCCTGTATCCCTGTCACCTAACCCCTATACATACCTACCTCTATCACTCCTGTATCCCTGTCACCTAACCCCTATACATATCTACCTCTATCACTACTGTATCCCTGTCACCTATACATATCTACCTCTATCACTACTGTATCCCTGTCACCTAACCCATATACATATCTACCTCTATCACTCCTGCATCCCTGTCACCTAACCCCTATACATATCTACCTCTATCACTCCTGCATCCCTGTCACCTATACATATCTACCTCTATCACTCCTGTATCCCTGTCACCTAACCCCTATACATATCTACCTCCATCACTCCTGTATCCCTGTCACCTATACATATCTACCTCTATCACTCCTGTATCCCTGTCACCTATACATATCTACCTCTATCACTACTGTATCCCTGTCACCTATACATATCTACCTCTATCACTACTGTATCCCTGTCACCTATACATATCTACCTCTATCACTCCTGTATCCCTGTCACCTATACATATCTACCTCTATCACTACTGTATCCCTGTCACCTATACATATCTACCTCCATCACTCCTGTATCCCTGTCACCTATACATATCTACCTCCATCACTCCTGTATCCCTGTCACCTATACATATCTACCTCTATCACTACTGTATCCCTGTCACCTAACCCCTATACATATCTACCTCTATCACTCCTGTATCCCTGTCACCTATACATATCTACCTCTATCACTCCTGTATCCCTGTCACCTAACCCCTATACATATCTACCTCTATCACTACTGTATCCCTGTCACCTATACATATCTACCTCCATCACTACTGTATCCCTGTCACCTATACATATCTACCTCTATCACTACTGGATCCCTGTCACCTATACATATCTACCTCTATCACTACTGTATCCCTGTCACCTAACCCCTATACATATCTACCTCTATCACTCCTGCATCCCTGTCACCTATACATATCTACCTCTATCACTACTGTATCCCTGTCACCTAACCCCTATACATATCTACCTCTATCACTCCTGTATCCCTGTCACCTATACATATCTACCTCTATCACTACTGTATCCCTGTCACCTATACATATCTACCTCTATCACTACTGTATCCCTGTCACCTATACATATCTACCTCCATCACTCCTGTATCCCTGTCACCTAACGCCTATACATATCTACCTCCATCACTACTGTATCCCTGTCACCTAACGCCTATACATATCTACCTCTATCACTACTGTATCCCTGTCACCTATACATATCTACCTCTATCACTACTGTATCCCTGTCACCTAACCCCTATACATATCTACCTCTATCACTACTGTATCCCTGTCACCTATACATATCTACCTCTATCACTACTGTATCCCTGTCACCTAACCCCTATACATATCTACCTCTATCACTACTGTATCCCTGTCACCTATACATATCTACCTCTATCACTACTGTATCCCTGTCACCTATACATATCTACCTCTATCACTACTGTATCCCTGTCACCTATACATATCTACCTCTATCACTACTGTATCCCTGTCACCTATACATATCTACCTCTATCACTACTGTATCCCTGTCACCTAACCCCTATACATATCTACCTCTATCACTACTGTATCCCTGTCACCTATACATATCTACCTCTATCACTACTGTATCCCTGTCACCTAACCCCTATACATATCTACCTCTATCACTACTGTATCCCTGTCACCTATACATATCTACCTCTATCACTACTGTATCCCTGTCACCTAACCCCTATACATATCTACCTCTATCACTACTGCATCCCTGTCACCTAACCCCTATACATATCTACCTCTATCACTCCTGTATCCCTGTCACCTAACCCATATACATATCTACCTCTATCACTACTGTATCCCTGTCACCTATACATATCTACCTCTATCACTACTGTATCCCTGTCACCTATACATATCTACCTCTATCACTACTGTATCCCTGTCACCTATACATATCTACCTCTATCACTCCTGTATCCCTGTCACCTATACATATCTACCTCTATCACTACTGTATCCCTGTCACCTATACATATCTACCTCTATCACTACTGTATCCCTGTCATCTAACCCCTATACATATCTACCTCCATCACTCCTGTATCCCTGTCACCTATACATATCTACCTCTATCACTACTGTATCCCTGTCACCTATACATATCTACCTCTATCACTACTGTATCCCTGTCACCTATACATATCTACCTCCATCACTCCTGTATCCCTGTCACCTATACATATCTACCTCTATCACTACTGTATCCCTGTCACCTAACCCCTATACATATCTACCTCCATCACTACTGTATCCCTGTCACCTATACATATCTACCTCTATCACTACTGTATCCCTGTCACCTAACCCCTATACATATCTACCTCTATCACTCCTGCATCCCTGTCACCTATACATATCTACCTCCATCACTCCTGCATCCCTGTCACCTATACATATCTACCTCTATCACTCCTGCATCCCTGTCACCTATACATATCTACCTCCATCACTCCTGCATCCCTGTCACCTATACATATCTACCTCTATCACTCCTGCATCCCTGTCACCTATACATATCTACCTCCATCACTCCTGTATCCCTGTCACCTATACATATCTACCTCCATCACTCCTGCATCCCTGTCACCTATACATATCTACCTCTATCACTCCTGCATCCCTGTCACCTAACCCCTATACATATCTACCTCTATCACTCCTGCATCCCTGTCACCTATACATATCTACCTCTATCACTACTGTATCCCTGTCACCTAACCCATATACATATCTACCTCTATCACTCCTGCATCCCTGTCACCTATACATATCTACCTCTATCACTCCTGTATCCCTGTCACCTAACCCCTATACATATCTACCTCTATCACTACTGTATCCCTGTCACCTATACATATCTACCTCTATCACTCCTGCATCCCTGTCACCTATACATATCTACCTCTATCACTACTGTATCCCTGTCACCTAACCCCTATACATATCTACCTCTATCACTACTGTATCCCTGTCACCTAACCCATATACATATCTACCTCTATCACTACTGTATCCCTGTCACCTATACATATCTACCTCTATCACTCCTGTATCCCTGTCACCTAACCCCTATACATATCTACCTCTATCACTACTGTATCCCTGTCACCTATACATATCTACCTCTATCACTCCTGCATCCCTGTCACCTATACATATCTACCTCCATCACTACTGTATCCCTGTCACCTATACATATCTACCTCCATCACTCCTGTATCCCTGTCACCTAACCCATATACATATCTACCTCTATCACTCCTGTATCCCTGTCACCTAACCCCTATACATATCTACCTCTATCACTCCTCTATCCCTGTCACCTATACATATCTACCTCTATCACTCCTGTATCCCTGTCACCTAACCCCTATACATATCTACCTCTATCACTCCTCTATCCCTGTCACCTATACATATCTACCTCTATCACTACTGTATCCCTGTCACCTAACCCCTATACATATCTACCTCTATCACTACTGTATCCCTGTCACCTATACATATCTACCTCCATCACTCCTGTATCCCTGTCACCTAACCCCTATACATATCTACCTCTATCACTACTGTATCCCTGTCACCTATACATATCTACCTCTATCACTACTGTATCCCTGTCACCTAACCCATATACATATCTACCTCTATCACTCCTGCATCCCTGTCACCTAACCCCTATACATATCTACCTCTATCACTCCTGCATCCCTGTCACCTATACATATCTACCTCTATCACTACTGTATCCCTGTCACCTAACCCATATACATATCTACCTCTATCACTCCTGCATCCCTGTCACCTATACATATCTACCTCTATCACTCCTGTATCCCTGTCACCTAACCCCTATACATATCTACCTCTATCACTACTGTATCCCTGTCACCTATACATATCTACCTCTATCACTACTGTATCCCTGTCACCTATACATATCTACCTCTATCACTACTGTATCCCTGTCACCTATACATATCTACCTCTATCACTACTGTATCCCTGTCACCTATACATATCTACCTCTATCACTCCTGCATCCCTGTCACCTAACCCCTATACATATCTACCTCTATCACTACTGTATCCCTGTCACCTAACCCCTATACATATCTACCTCTATCACTCCTGCATCCCTGTCACCTATACATATCTACCTCCATCACTCCTGTATCCCTGTCACCTATACATATCTACCTCTATCACTCCTGTATCCCTGTCACCTATACATATCTACCTCTATCACTACTGTATCCCTGTCACCTATACATATCTACCTCTATCACTACTGTATCCCTGTCACCTATACATATCTACCTCTATCACTCCTGCATCCCTGTCACCTATACATATCTACCTCTATCACTACTGTATCCCTGTCACCTATACATATCTACCTCTATCACTACTGTATCCCTGTCACCTATACATATCTACCTCTATCACTACTGTATCCCTGTCACCTATACATATCTACCTCTATCACTACTGTATCCCTGTCACCTATACATATCTACCTCCATCACTCCTGTATCCCTGTCACCTAACGCCTATACATATCTACCTCCATCACTACTGTATCCCTGTCACCTAACGCCTATACATATCTACCTCTATCACTACTGTATCCCTGTCACCTAACCCATATACATATCTACCTCTATCACTCCTGCATCCCTGTCACCTAACCCATATACATATCTACCTCTATCACTCCTGTATCCCTGTCACCTAACCCCTATACATATCTACCTCTATCACTACTGTATCCCTGTCACCTATACATATCTACCTCTATCACTACTGTATCCCTGTCACCTAACCCCTATACATATCTACCTCCATCACTACTGCATCCCTGTCACCTATACATATCTACCTCCATCACTCCTGTATCCCTGTCACCTATACATATCTACCTCTATCACTACTGTATCCCTGTCACCTATACATATCTACCTCCATCACTCCTGCATCCCTGTCACCTAACCCCTATACATATCTACCTCTATCACTCCTGCATCCCTGTCACCTATACATATCTACCTCTATCACTACTGTATCCCTGTCACCTAACCCATATACATATCTACCTCTATCACTCCTGCATCCCTGTCACCTATACATATCTACCTCTATCACTCCTGTATCCCTGTCACCTAACCCCTATACATATCTACCTCTATCACTACTGTATCCCTGTCACCTATACATATCTACCTCTATCACTACTGTATCCCTGTCACCTATACATATCTACCTCTATCACTACTGTATCCCTGTCACCTATACATATCTACCTCTATCACTACTGTATCCCTGTCACCTATACATATCTACCTCTATCACTCCTGCATCCCTGTCACCTAACCCCTATACATATCTACCTCTATCACTACTGTATCCCTGTCACCTAACCCCTATACATATCTACCTCTATCACTCCTGCATCCCTGTCACCTATACATATCTACCTCCATCACTCCTGTATCCCTGTCACCTATACATATCTACCTCTATCACTCCTGTATCCCTGTCACCTATACATATCTACCTCTATCACTACTGTATCCCTGTCACCTATACATATCTACCTCTATCACTACTGTATCCCTGTCACCTATACATATCTACCTCTATCACTCCTGCATCCCTGTCACCTATACATATCTACCTCTATCACTACTGTATCCCTGTCACCTATACATATCTACCTCTATCACTACTGTATCCCTGTCACCTATACATATCTACCTCTATCACTACTGTATCCCTGTCACCTATACATATCTACCTCTATCACTACTGTATCCCTGTCACCTATACATATCTACCTCCATCACTCCTGTATCCCTGTCACCTAACGCCTATACATATCTACCTCCATCACTACTGTATCCCTGTCACCTAACGCCTATACATATCTACCTCTATCACTACTGTATCCCTGTCACCTAACCCATATACATATCTACCTCTATCACTCCTGCATCCCTGTCACCTAACCCATATACATATCTACCTCTATCACTCCTGTATCCCTGTCACCTAACCCCTATACATATCTACCTCTATCACTACTGTATCCCTGTCACCTATACATATCTACCTCTATCACTACTGTATCCCTGTCACCTAACCCCTATACATATCTACCTCCATCACTACTGCATCCCTGTCACCTATACATATCTACCTCCATCACTCCTGTATCCCTGTCACCTATACATATCTACCTCTATCACTACTGTATCCCTGTCACCTATACATATCTACCTCCATCACTCCTGTATCCCTGTCACCTATACATATCTACCTCTATCACTACTGTATCCCTGTCACCTATACATATCTACCTCCATCACTCCTGCATCCCTGTCACCTATACATATCTACCTCTATCACTACTGTATCCCTGTCACCTATACATATCTACCTCTATCACTACTGTATCCCTGTCACCTATACATATCTACCTCCATCACTCCTGTATCCCTGTCACCTATACATATCTACCTCTATCACTACTGTATCCCTGTCACCTAACCCCTATACATATCTACCTCTATCACTCCTGTATCCCTGTCACCTATACATATCTACCTCTATCACTACTGTATCCCTGTCACCTATACATATCTACCTCCATCACTCCTGTATCCCTGTCACCTATACATATCTACCTCCATCACTCCTGTATCCCTGTCACCTATACATATCTACCTCCATCACTCCTGTATCCCTGTCACCTATACATATCTACCTCCATCACTCCTGTATCCCTGTCACCTATACATATCTACCTCCATCACTCCTGTATCCCTGTCACCTATACATATCTACCTCTATCACTCCTGTATCACTGTCACCTATACATATCTACCTCCATCACTCCTGCATCCCTGTCACCTATACATATCTACCTCTATCACTCCTGTATCCCTGTCACCTATACATATCTACCTCTATCACTCCTGTATCCCTGTCACCTATACATATCTACCTCTATCACTCCTGCATCCCTGTCACCTAACCCCTATACATATCTACCTCCATCACTCCTGTATCCCTGTCACCTATACATATCTACCTCTATCACTACTGTATCCCTGTCACCTAACCCCTATACATATCTACCTCTATCACTACTGTATCCCTGTCACCTATACATATCTACCTCTATCACTACTGTATCCCTGTCACCTATACATATCTACCTCTATCACTACTGTATCCCTGTCACCTATACATATCTACCTCTATCACTACTGTATCCCTGTCACCTAACCCATATACATATCTACCTCTATCACTCCTGCATCCCTGTCACCTAACCCCTATACATATCTACCTCTATCACTCCTGTATCCCTGTCACCTATACATATCTACCTCTATCACTCCAGTATCCCTGTCACCTAACCCATATACATATCTACCTCTATCACTCCTGCATCCCTGTCACCTAACCCATATACATATCTACCTCTATCACTACTGTATCCCTGTCACCTAACCCATATACATATCTACCTCTATCACTACTGTATCCCTGTCACCTATACATATCTACCTCCATCACTACTGTATCCCTGTCACCTATACATATCTACCTCTATCACTCCTGCATCCCTGTCACCTAACCCCTATACATATCTACCTCTATCACTCCTGCATCCCTGTCACCTAACCCCTATACATATCTACCTCTATCACTACTGTATCCCTGTCACCTATACATATCTACCTCTATCACTACTGTATCCCTGTCACCTATACATATCTACCTCTATCACTCCTGTATCCCTGTCACCTATACATATCTACCTCTATCACTCCTGTATCCCTGTCACCTATACATATCTACCTCTATCACTACTGTATCCCTGTCACCTATACATATCTACCTCTATCACTACTGTATCCCTGTCACCTATACATATCTACCTCTATCACTCCTGTATCCCTGTCACCTATACATATCTACCTCTATCACTCCTGTATCCCTGTCACCTATACATATCTACCTCTATCACTACTGTATCCCTGTCACCTATACATATCTACCTCTATCACTACTGTATCCCTGTCACCTATACATATCTACCTCTATCACTCCTGTATCCCTGTCACCTAACCCCTATACATATCTACCTCTATCACTACTGTATCCCTGTCACCTAACCCATATACATATCTACCTCTATCACTCCTGTATCCCTGCACATTGTTAATATGGTACTGGAACTGACCCTGTATATAGTTGTTGTTCTCCTTGACTTTGAATGTACAGTGGCAAGAAAAAGTATGTGAACCCTTGGATTTAATAACAGGTTGACCCTGTAGCAGAAATAACCTCCACCAAACGTTTTCTGTAGCTGCGGTTCAGACCTGCACAGCGGTCAGGAGGAGTTCTGGACCATTCCTCTTTACAGAACTGTTTCAGTTCAGCAATATTCTTGGGAGGTCTGGTGTGAACCGCTCTCTTGAGGTCCTGCCACAGCATCTGAATCGTGTTGAGGTCAGGACTCTGACTGGGCCACTCCAGATGGCCTATTTTCTTCTGTTGAAGCCATTCTGTTGATGATTTACTTCTGTGTTTTGGGTCGTTGTCCTGTTTCATCACCCAACTTCTGTTGACCTTCAACTGGCTGTCACGACTATCAGTGTAGTCTATCTGTAGTCTATCTGACTATCAGTGTAGTCTATCTGACTATCAGTGTAGTCTATCTGTAGTCTATCTGACTATCAGTGTAGTCTATCTGACTATCAGTGTAGTCTATCTGTAGTCTATCTGACTATCAGTGTAGTCTATCTGACTATCAGTGTAGTCTATCTGTAGTCTATCTGACTATCAGTGTAGTCTATCTGACTATCAGTGTAGTCGTGACAGGCAGTGTAGCAGGAAGGGTCAGAGTCAAGGGCAGGAGACGGAGGTCCAAAACACAGATGTTTATTAACACCGTATGGAAAAATAGGCAGCCGTAATACTGGGTGCGCCTAAACACCGACAGGAGCACAGCTCCAAAACAATAAAGTGAACTGGGCGCAACCCGGCAATAATAAATACACAGCTCCACCAAAAACGCTGAACTAACAGGCAGCGTAAATACGAACAGCCCTTCGTAAAGACACAGAACAATCCCGCACGAAACCCTGAACAAAAAGGACAAACTAAATACCCCCACACTAATTACAAACAAGGAACAGGTGCAGACCTAGACAGACAAAACCAAACAACACAGAAACATAGATCGGTGGCAGCTAGTAGGCCGGCGACGACGACCGCCGACCGCCGCCCGACCGGGGAGGGGCGCCACCTTCCGTGGAAACTGTGACATTGGCAGACAGATAGCCTTACATTCTCCTGCAAAATGTCAAGATAAACTTGGGAATTCATTTTTCCGTCGATGATAGCACGCTGTCCAGGCCCTGAGGCAGCAAAGCAGCCCCAAACCATGATGCTCCCTCCACCATACTTTACAGTTGGGATGAGGTTTTCATGTTGGTGTGCTGTGCCTTTTGTTCTCCACACACAGTGTTGTGTGTTCCTTCCAAACAACTCAACTGTAGTTTCATCTGTCCACAAAATATTTTGCCGGTAGCGCTGTGGAACATCCAGGTGCACTTTTGCGAACTTCAGACGTGCAGCAATGTTTTTTTGACAGCAGTGGCTTCTTCCATGGTGTCCTCCCATGAACACCATTCTTGTTTAGTGTTTTACGTATCGTAGACTCATCAGCAGAGATGTTAGCATGTTCCAGAGGTTTCTGTAAGTCTTTAGCTGACACTCTAGGATTCTTCTTAACATCATTGAGCATTCTGCGCTGTGCTCTTGCAGTCATCTTTGCAGGACGGCCACTCCTTGGGAGAGTAACAACAATGCTGAACTTTCACCATTTATAGACAATGTGTCTTACTGTGGACTGATGAACATCAAGGCTTTTAGAGATACTTTTGTAACCCTTTCCAGCGTTATGCAAGTCAACAATTCTTAATCTTCTGAGATCTCTTTTGTCCCGAGGCATGGTTCACATCAGGCAATGCTTCTTGTGAATAGGAAACTCAGGTTTTGTGAGTGTTTTTTATAGGGCAGGGCAGCTCTAACCAACATCTCCAATCTCGTCTCATTGAGTGGACTCCAGGTTAGCTGACTCCTGACTCCAATTATCTTATGGAGAAGTCATTAGCCTCGGGGTTCACATACTTTTTCCAACCTACACTGTGAATGTTTAAATTATGTATTCAATATGGACAAGAAAAATACAATCATTTGTGTGTTATTAGTTTAAGCAGACTGTGTTTGTCTATTGTTGTCACTAAGATGACTATTTATGCAGAAATCCAGGTAATTCCAAAGGGTTCACATACTTTTTCTTGCCACTGTACTAGTTATAGTATTACTGATGCTGATTACTGCTGTTGGGAAAGAGTAAGATAGACATTTCACTGTACTTGTGCACATGACAATAACTTGAAAAACGGAAATCACCAAAAGTCCCACAAGGTAAGACAAGGACAATTCTTCCTCGGGTCTCCACCAGGACAATACTGTGTGTGTGTGTGTGTGTGTGTGTGTGTGTGTGTGTGTGTGTGTGTGTGTGTGTGTGTGTGTGTGTGTGTGAGAATACTCTCTCCGTGATCATAAAGGAACATCAATAATACAGAAAGATAAATTAAGGAATAAAACTACTGACTGGAATGACTCATCACCATGACTACGCCTACTAGATGACAGGCGGTAGAACGAGAGAGAGAGGATGGAGGGAGAGAGGAGATGGAGAGAGGAGATGGAGGGAGAGGTGGAGAGAGGAGATGGTGGAGAGAGGAGATAGACAGGAGATGGAGAGAGGAGATGGAGGGAGAGGTGGAGAGAGGAGATAGACAGGAGATGGAGAGAGGAGATGGAGAGAAAGGAGGAGAGAGGGGATGGAGGGAGAGGTGGAGAGAGGAGATGGAGGGAGAGGAGGAGAGAGATGATGGAGGGAGAGGAGGAGAGAGGAGATGGAGGAGAGAGAGGAGGAGAGAGGAGATGGAGGGAGAGGAGGAGAGAGAGGAGGAGAGAGGAGATGGAGGGAGAGGAGGAGAGAGATGATGGAGGGAGAGGAGGAGAGAGGAGATGGAGGGAGAGGAGGAGAGAGATGATGGAGGGAGAGGAGGAGAGAGATGATGGAGGGAGAGGAGGAGAGAGGAGATGGAGGGAGAGGAGGAGAGAGAGGAGGAGAGAGGAGATGGAGGGAGAGGAGGAGAGAGATGATGGAGGGAGAGGAGGAGAGAGGAGATGGAGGGAGAGGAGGAGAGAGATGATGGAGGGAGAGGAGGAGAGAGATGATGGAGGGAGAGGAGGAGAGAGGAGATGGAGGGAGAGGAGGAGAGAGAGGAGGAGAGAGGAGATGGAGGGAGAGGAGGAGAGAGAGGATGGAGGGAGAGGAGGATAGAGAGGATGGAGGGAGGGAGAGGTGGAGAAGAGAGGAGGAGGTGGGGAGGAGGAGGTGGGGGTGGGGGGAGGGAGAGATGAAGGGAGATAGAGAGAGAAGAAGAGAAAGAGAGGGAGGCACTCACCTGAAATCAGGTCTCTGTAATCTGTAATAGATTGAGCTGTGGGTGTATGGGGGTGGCTGTGGGTGTATGGTGTTGGTGTGGGTGTATGGGGTTGGTGTGGGTGTATGGGTGGCTGTGGGTGTATGGGTGGCTGTGGGTGTATGGGTGGCTGTGGGTGTATGGGTGTTGGTGTGGGTGTATGGGTGGCTGTGGGTTTATGAAGGTTGTGCGGGTGTGTGGTGGCTGTGGGTGTGTGGGTGGCTGTGGGTTTGTGGGTGGCTGTCTGTCTCCTTTCTGTTCATCCATCTCTCTGTCTTTCTCTCTATCCATATCTCCTCTCTCTCTCTCTCTCTCTCTCTCTCTCTCTCTCTCTCTCTCTCTCTCTCTCTGTCTGTCTGTCTGTCCTGTATGGTGTCTGCCATGGTCTGACGTGGTTTTGATCCATAATGAATAAAGGGATCTGATTCGTCACATCAAAACTACCCACCATACTCCTGGGTCAGGGCAATGTCAGCCGTCAGAGACGACTAGAGGGCTGACAGACGGACGGA